>NC_061118.1:83748373-83902446 GCF_002878395.1 Capsicum annuum | reverse complement strand
CCCCCAGCCCCCTACCCCACCTAGCTCCACGCAAACCCCTCCCCCAGTCCCCCACCCCACCCCAGCCCCCCTCCCCCCATAAGTAATTTAAATTAAATATTTTAAATATGTAAATCATATGTAAATTAATTAATTATTTAATTAAAATTTATTTAAATTAGGTAAGAATTTTAAATTTGATAAATTAATTAATTTAAATAAATTAATTAGTTAAGAATTTTAATTGATTAATTTTTTACTAATTTAAATTTAAAATTTAAATTAATTAATTAAATTAATTTTAATATTTAATTACTTTTAATGTAATATTTTTTTTATTTTTTTATTTTAAAAATGATTATTCTAATTTTTCAAATTTTAAAAGCATGATTATTCAAATTTTTCTACAATTTATAATTTTTTCTGATTTAATTAAATTAATTTTAATATTTAATTTGTTATGTAGCATTTTAAAAATGACTTGAAATTTAATGTAATACTTATTTTTAAATGACATGACAGATGACATGGCACGCGTGACAGATGACATGGCACACATGGCAGCTGATGTGGCAGCTGACATGGGATAGTGTGTTACACTCTCCAAAAAAATATTTAAAATATAGTTTTTCCATAGGTTCAGGGGTCCAAATGACAAATATGTAAGTAGAACTATCCAACTTACAAAACTGACATAGTACAAGGGTCCAATAGTGCCTATAAGATAATTTACGGGTACTCAGGAAATTACATGAAATGACACACATAATGGGTGGTATTCCTTTTTTGTTCCCAATAAAAAAAAGCCTTTATAGATAAGCTTTTCTTTCTTTTTATATAAAGGACAAATACATTTTTGTCCATCTACACCTCAAATATCTTTTACTTTTCACGCTCATTTGTCTCTCAATTTCTATTTTTATTTTTTCTTATTTTAATTCATTTGTCTTAACCTTTCTTTTTCTTTTCTTTTTTCTTTTTTTACTTTTCTTTATTCTTTTTTTCTCAAACATTATTTATTTTTCATTTCTTTTTTTTCTTATTTTAATTCATTCGTTTGAACCTTTATTTTTTTTTTATTTTTTTTTCTTTTCTCAATTTTTTAAAAAAAATTTCTCAAGCTTTATTTTTATTTTTCTTCTCATTTTTGTTTTTCTCACTCTTTATTTTTTCATTTTTTTATTCTTCTCTTTTTTATTTTTCTTAATCTTTATCTTTTTCTTCTCTTTTTTTCCTTTTTCTCAATCTTTATATTTTTTTCTTTTCTCTTTTTTTCTTCTCTTTTTATTTTTTTTCAGTGTCTATTATATTTTTCTAATGAACAGAAAGTTGGATAATCCTCAAAGAAAATTTACTTTCTCTGATGTCGAAGTAAATTTAAGGATGTGACTTGTTGTTTGGAAGTCCTTTGAAATAAGTTTTGCCTCTAAAGCAAGAGTTATAGAACATCTCATAAAACAAGACACAATATGATAGTGTCACGTCTTGCTCGTGGGACATAATTTATTTTTTAAAATTCTTTGAGCTAAGTCTTACCTCTAAGGCAAGAGTTATAGAGTATCTCATAAATTAAGACATAATGAAATAGTGTGAACTCTTTTCCATGGGAAGTAACTTATTTTTTTGAGAGGTTCTCAGGATAAGTCTTGTCTTGGACGCAAGTCTAATAGACCATCTCATAACTTAAGAAAAAATGTGATCATGTCAACTTTTGTCCATGGGATGTAACATGTTATTTCAAAGTCATTGTACTAAGTCTTGCCTCTAAGGCAAGAGTTACAGAATATCTCATCAATCAAGACATAATGTGATAGTGTCAGCTCTTACCTATGAGGCATAACTTGTTGTTTGAAAGTCCTTGAGTTAAGTCTTGCCTCTAAGGTCCGAATTATAGAACATCTCATAAATCAAGACACAATGTGGTAGTGTTAACTTTTGTTCATGGGACATAACTTGTTGTTTGAAAGTCATCCTTGGGCTAAGTCTTGTCTCTAAGACGAGCTAAAGAATGTCTCATAAATCATAACACAATATGGAAGTGTCAACTCTTTTCCATGGAACATAACTTGTTATTTGAAAGTCCATAGGCTAAGTCCTACCTCTAAGATAAAAGTTATAAAATATCTCATAACTAAAAACGCAATGTGGTGGTGTCAAATCATGCCCACGGGACATAACTTGTTTAAAAGTCTTTGAGTTAAGTCTTGCCTTTGAGAAAAGAACTATAGAGCATCTCATAAATTAAGACACAATGTGGTAGTGCCAACTCTTGTCCATGAGACGCAACTTGTTGTTTAAAAATCCTTGGATTAAGTTTTGCCTCTATAAAAAAATTTATAAAATATCTCATAAATCAAAACACAATATGATAGTATCAACACTTGCCATGGGGCGTAATTTGTTATTTGGAAGAAATCAATGAAAAGAAAAAAGAAGAAGAAGAATAAAAATTGAGAAAAAAAAAACTATTAAAAAATAAAAATCAAACAAAATGTAAAAGAGAAAAAGAAAAAAAGAAGTCGAGAGAAGAAAAGAAAAAGAACTATAAAAAAATAAAGATTGAGAAAAAAATAAAGAAAAAAAGATAAAACAAAAAATTAAAAAAACATAAGGTTGAGAAAAAAAAGAGAAAAAATATAAATGTTGAGAGGATAAAGGAAAAAGAAAAACAAAGGTTAAGAAAATCACAAAAGAAAAAAGAAAAAAATCAGAAACAAAATAAAAGAAAAAAACATAGAAGTAGAAATATATATAAACATGGAGAGTTGTTTTAAAAATATTTGAGGTATAGAGGGACAAAAAAATTTTGTACTATGCATAAAGAAAGAAGGAGGAATAGTTTTGTAGGAATTTTCTTATGAGAGATAAAAAAGCAAAGTCATCCACTATAAGGGTCATTTATTCCACCATTTTAGGAGCTCATTACTCTTTATCCCAACTCTTTTCAATATTACTAAATATCGCAAAATAATTTTATACAGATACATCACTGTCGTCTAGATACACTGCGACTCCGATACATTATCATACTCTGACATGTATCAGATCTCATTTTATATATAACATGTGATGACAAATATTTTTTAATGTATCATGACACTAATTAAGTAGTGATGGTTATTAGTTTGATTGTCATAATATGATGTTCTATTACAATGTGTCATAACCAAAATCATCTCATGCATAATGTATCATGAACAAAATTTATTTATGTATTGATAACATTAACATCAGTATGATACATAACTTTATTACGATCTTTAGTTAGATGCATTAGTCTATATATCAACAACATAAAAATTTGTCAGGTACATAGATTTCGTGAAATTCTTCGAACGAAGAAAACAAACTTTTCTAGCCAGATCTAGTCAGATATCCACATGTATCGGTGGAACTCTCTAACATTCGCTGAAAAAGATGAAGTTTTTGATTTTTTGTTTTGATGGTGGTTCACCATCGGATACATAGATTTCATATTTTCCGAATAGAGAAAATAAATATTTTTGACCAGATCTAGTTAAATCTCTACTTGTATTGTCAAAATTCTCTGAGATTCGCCGAAAAAGATGAAGCTTTAGGAGGTTTTCATTTTGGTGGTGGTTCATCAGTGATTTTATTGATTGGAGATGATCGGAGGTGAGAGACATGGAGATGGAGAGAAGAAGATGAGAGTGGAGTGGAGGAAAGGGAGAAGAGAAAGAGGGCGGTGGTTTTGGTTGTATCTGGACGGTGGGAGTCACAGAGATGAAAGCTCGATTTTTTTATTCGACGAGAGAAAATAAGAAAAAATGAAAAGTTGAGAGAAAAATGGAGATGTAGTAGAAAAATGATAGAAATTTAGGAGATCCGAGAACAATGGGGAGGGGGATATGAGGAAATAAGAATAAAAATGTAATGTGTCAAGTACAATGAAGAGAAAAAATGTAAACATGGGATATATATAATTAAATAAAAGAGTAGAAATTTTTAGTAGATATGATAAATTAAGTAGTAATATATATATATATATATATATATATAAATTAAGGGGAATAGATTTGTTGAAATCTCTGATTTTACTAGTTTAGTTATCCCCAATGCCCTCTTTTCATTTTGGATTTATTAAAGTCGTATCTATTTTATGAATTTGTCCCATTGAACTCATCCTAATTTTTACCATTACACCAATTTAAAAAAATAATGTATGAGTTGTGTAATAGTTGGCTCATTGCGTCATATACGTAATATAATCTCTCTCTCTATATACATACATACATACATATATATATATATATATATATATATATATATAATATAGTAGAGGATGAAGCACCATAAGAACTCAAGTGGCAGCAAAATAATAAGTCAAGTGATAATTTTTAAGACAATGTTAAAAATATTGTAATAAAAGTTTTGAATTAAAAGATTAATGATTTTAATTTAAAATACATTATTCTTTTTTAAAAAAAAATTCATTATTATAAAATAGAAACCCATAATTTAAGAGTTCTAATATAAATTTGCCATTTCAAACTTATCTCTTTTAAAATTTAAATGCTATAAAATAAATTTAAATATAATTTA
The DNA here is from genome assembly GCF_002878395.1 of Capsicum annuum. Lineage (NCBI taxonomy): Eukaryota > Viridiplantae > Streptophyta > Magnoliopsida > Solanales > Solanaceae > Capsicum > Capsicum annuum. The sequence goes on along the minus strand of NC_061118.1, from coordinate 83,897,904 downwards.
TTTACATATTAATAAATAATAAAAAATTTATTATTAATAATGATAATAATAATAATAATAATAATAATAATTAATAGTAATAATAGTAGTATAGTGATAGAAGCAGTAGTAGTATGTACGATGTTGGAATAATAATAATAATAATAATAATAATAAATAAATAAATAAATAAATAAATAAATGACCACTACATACGTAGTAGAAGTAGTATTATCTGAATCTAAATATAAATTAAAAATAACCCAATTATTCTCACTGATAAAGATTATTATTAAATGTAAACTAAAAATTAGTTGTTTGGTTGTGAATGCTCCTTTTCTATAGCATATTTTTATGGTAGAAGAATTGTAATTCTCTTTAGTCTCCTTTTTATTAGCAACTATAATTTTTTTGCTCCTTTATTTTTACTTTTTTTAAAAAATTTATATTTATTCAAAGTAATATCCTAATCAATTAGTTTTTTGAATTTAAATTTAAAAGAAATTCGAGTTGGAATGAAGTTCTATTTCTTAACTTCTCCTATATATACTTCTACAATAATTTATACTGCTAAACTTTCTTCTTTTATTTTTTTAATTATTTATTTATTAGTTATTAATAGTCATTAACTTTATTCATGAATTTATCTACTGTATTCTTCATATTCTTTACTTTTTAGATTTCCTTTTTTTAAAAAAAAAATATTTTCACTTTTTATATGTAGATGAATGATGATGGTATTACGCGTTAATCTATTTTTCTAGCTTGAATTCAAGTAAGTAATATTTTTATCATGATTTTAAAATTTATTTAATTTTGATAAAAATAAATACAAAGAGATAAATTGTATTGATTATCCTCATCAATTTTTCTATAATTTTAATTTCTGTTGGTGTTTTTTTACTTATAAATTTGATGTGGATGACAAAATCTACAGAAATATCTAAATGCATTTAGATAGTAATACAACATAAAGCATAACAAAGCATAAATAGATAAAATCTTGAGCTCGATGTGTCTAGTTAAAACACTTGAGCTTGACTTCATTTGGCCAGCCTCCCTCCCTTTAGTCTCAAATTATGATAATCTAAAAAACTAATATTTCTTGGGTCTGAGCATTGAAGAAAACTTGTGCAATTCAAGTTCGGGTTCTAATGTGTATAAAGTGAGTTTAAGAAAGCCATATAATAAATCTTTTAATTGTATGTAGTTATATTTTGAATTTTGATACAAAAAAGGAATAATATACGTACATGTTGAATTAAAACACTTCAAACAATAAATAGAAACAGTTGAAATCTTTATTATTTATGGTAAGACAATAATGAAATTCTCCTTACTATTTTAGCTATTTATTAGTTGAATGAAACATTAGACGGTGATTCATTCACAGTATTCAAATTTTGGGTCTGTCTCCAGGTTTAATAGGTGCTACCATGACCTCATCATCCTCTTTATGTCCTCCTTATCACTATTTGAATCAGATATAAAAACTGCAGTTACAGAGGAAGATATTTGTAGGGAATGATAGTTTTGGACACTAAGCTCCATCAATAGAAAAAAATATTATCTATCATTAAAGGAATTCAAAGTTCAAATTCGACAAATCATTTACAAATGATTTTTTTTTTGAGTGGGTGATATCTCAAAAAAATTGAAACATCGAGAGACTGTCAGATCTAAAATTTGAAGCTATTTGGACAGAATTTGAGAGATAATTGTAAATTAGATTTTTTCCATTTCGAACTTTTAGTCGAATTGTATCAAAATTGTGTTATAATTATATGTTGAGTTTGTATGATTTTTTTTAACTTGCATGTGTTTTAGTTGTATTAAATTAATATGAATATTGCATAAAGTATATGTTGTAGTTCTATTAAATTTTTAAAAACCGAAAAATTGATATTCTTACCCTCTTATGTTTTGTTTAAGGTGAATTTTTCTTCATTTTATAAGAAAAGAAATGCGTCTGATGTTGTGTTCTTCCTTTTATCGATGTTTAAGAGTTAAAATAAACACGAACCGAATTGAGTCAAAAAGAGGCCAATGAGCAAAATTAGAAGTCAAAAAATACCAACTGAAAATTAGGCTGAAGGAACAAGGATCATCGACCCACATTTGAGCAAATACAGTCATGGATGAGAGAATGCGGAGCGTAGAGGCACACAATGTATTCTCAAAAATCATAATTAAATATGGTGCACATATCGCCGACATTTTATAAAATGTGGGCTTATTTCCAATGCATCCTAAGTCAGAAACTCTGAAGAAAGCCAAGCCAAATGCATTTGAAATGAGAGCCATATTCCACCAACTGCAGTGAAAATACAGCTACAAACACATCGATGAGAGAACTTTTGTCAACATTGGTTGCACGACTTTTGATGGCTTTTAAATACTTGTCAAGATTTTATATTTGATATTCTATCAGAATTAAGGGACATTGATAAGGACGAGCGAAGAACTTACTCTCAAAACTCTTAATATATATTAATTTTGATAATCTAAATCATTAATTTATTTTGAACAACTATGTAAGTTCTATGTTATTTGATTATTATCTTTGCATTAATATGTCTTTCACTGTTATAAGTAGCTAAATTAAAATTCATAGCTAGGTTTGTGGAACTTAATATGAGAGTAACAATGACAGGTCTTTCACATTTGTTATTTCAAACGATGTTCCTTCATGTGTATAGTTAGCTTTTTCTTTAGCACATTTTAAAGATTGCAAATATTAAACTTGTTTGTATTCTAAACTTACTTTACAAAAGACGTTAAGATTAGAAAAATAGCAAAATTATGAAAATTTGGGGCTATCAACCTCATCGAGTGAATTGAGATGTTACAGAAAAAGTGTCACGACGTAAACGATCGTGAGTGGCACCTACCCTAGCTCTATAGTTGGAGAGCCATTTAATCCAATCCTTATCCAACAACTTAAATCTTACACCTAAATATTAATAAAACAAAACACTATTTATTAATTTATATGCATAATAAGAGTAATACAAATTCAATATCTCTAAAATATTTAAGGAATAATCAAAGTGCAAAAATATCTCTAAGCTATTACATCTCCGGGGTTCGAAATTCACCGTACAAGAACTACTTATTCAAAACAATGTCTGAAACATATTAAGCCAAAAGATAAAGAAGTCATTGTTCAAAATAAAGAAAATAATCATGATAAATATCCAATAGTTGCCCGGACATAGTGTTCACCTTTGAATAAAAGTTGTAGATCACACGCTAAATCTGTATTGTCTCAAACAAAGGAACACACTCTACACTCAATAATAAAATGAGTACATATAGTATCAACAAAAAAATTATGTACAAGTTTCCATCGTCTTTTGAGTCTCAGGATGTTGACTTACTAACCCTTACCTTGATCCGAGTTAACTAGTACCTTTTGAGTCTCTAGTTATTAGGTGACAGTTAACAGTCATTCACTATATTCCATGATTAGTATGGATCAACAATTAACCTCAATTTACTGTTGTTTTTATATTTTTCTTGTCACTGCTCCTCTTTTGGAGTAAGAAGAAATATCTAGGTGGTATCCTAATATGTGCACCTATTAAAAAATCTATTATAATGAAGATAAAGTAATGCATGCCATGGGTATTGGTTCAAATCAACAATCACACTTTACCTACTTCGTCAATCCGCCAGGATTTCTACAACACTAGCTATGGGTTTTAGCTACTCATGATTATGAAGAAATCAATAACATTCATAGTTGAAAGCATAGATGAAACAACAATAAGAAAAATTGTAAAAACCCACAACCGTAACTGGATTAATGGACCAAAATCAATACAAGAAAATCCCAAGATTAAAGATGGATCTTGGAATCAAAATATGTTTGTTAATATCAAAGTGCATAACTCTGACTAAAAAGTACATAAAAGGTGTTTGTAGTACAAGAGGAAACCCTAAAATCAAAGCCCGAATGAAATAGGAGAAAATTGGGTTGGTGGCCACCTGCTCTCTATACCCTCGGTCTGGCACAGGGCGCAAGTTTTACCTGCGGTGCTGACACAGGGCGCAGGTGAAGACCACAGGTGCAGCTCCTGCCGCCTAGCTCTTGGGATTTTGACCTCTGACACCTTCTTTATCCACCTACGGTCTGTAGGTCCTACATGCGGCCTGTAGGTTGCCTTGGTAGGTGACGAGAGTCATCTTTTCATCTCTTTTTCACTTCTCAAACATTCTTTGGTCATGAACAAGATGGAAAACATCTCCAATTTCCATAATTGCCCCAAAAAGTGGCCAATAACACCTTTTCATGAACTAAACATTCAAAACATGATTTCCTGCAAAATATACCCAAAACAGATCATATCTAACAAAATAGCCTCAGAAACTTGTATATTCTCCTCGTTTTAAGAATCGAAAGTGCTATATTTCTATAGCACATCAGCACTCTCAACTTATAATGTTTGCACGTCCTTAGGCAACAAAACACAATAAAAATAAAAACGACGCTTAATTAGGAGAAACTAATCTATTCAAGGTAGTCAGTCAACACTTAAATCTCCAAGAATGACACCTCCTCCCATCTCACTTTTCAAAACCAACTGTGTATGAATCATGAATAAAAACAATATGACACAATGGAATTAAGGTAGGAAAATTACATTAGCAACATACAACCACTAATATATCCAAATTACACTACCCAAACAAGAAAATAGCTGGCAATATGACTCAAGTGCCCTTACAATAAGGATATCCAACTCACTCATATAAAATCATGCATGTTAATGTAGGGAAGATCAAGATACAATCGTACTCAAAAAAAATTTCCAATTAATGCATGTCAAATACCATAGGCTTGCCCTTATTTTCTTTACCTTAGCATTCAGATAGTCAAGTTAGGACCTTTATACGACTTTTCTCAGCATGTAATGTAGGATTGGGGGCTGGTATAGTACATATAGATATATCAGGTAACTAAGTCTTCTTGGAACTATACTAACCTTGGGGTCTCACTTAATAGCCAATTTCCTTTTTATTCCATCCTTATTTCTCCCTTTTTATTCTTTATTGCACATTAAGGTTGGGTGTGGTCTTTTATTCTTTCTTTTTCTCTTCTTAAAATTTTTTCTTTTCTTTTGCTTTTATTTTTCTATCACACCCAACCTTACTATCTTTTTCTCTTAATTTACCTTCTTCATAACCATTTTACACTACTCATCCCTATGATAACCACTCTCAACTTAAGCATTTTTCCTAAGTTGAGGTGTACAATGTCCAAGGAGGACCAGGGCCAAAATAGGTTCATTGTACTATAACTGGGAATGTGAATAGTGAAACAAGCTCAAAATAGGAATCAAGGGATTACTTTAAACATGGAAAGTCATTTAGGCTAAAAGTTGACTGAACTCAAAAATGACTTATAATCCTTTCCTAACTGACTATCCTTTAACCTAGGCAAGACTAACCAGGCAAGTTCTGAATTCGACATACAAAGGGAACTAGGTAGTATCTCACTCATACACAGCACAAATATAAAATCACCAATTACTACCTATCTAGTTCATGCAATTTATAAAGTGATTATCATGTCTCTAATCCAAATTCTATAACAAGATCAACAAAGTTCACACATATATACATTAACATAGTTCTAAAACATAAATTTTGGAGGCGTATTAAAAATCAGTCAAAATATGACTACTGCCCTAATTACTTAAAATCTCCTAATTACACAAAACAACATAATACAAGGATAAACACAATATGACACAAAATTATACTAGATATGTTTGTTTTACAACCATACCGCGGCTGACAGAAAAAGAAGCACGATAACAAAAACTCGCAGTAGCATGGTATGCCCACCCCTAACTAAAAACTATGCACTCTTCTCAATGCATGAAAACAAAGTAAATAGAGCGAAGCCAGAACATACCTGGGACACACTAGGCACCCGAATTAGGAGCATACCCAGATGACATATCAAATGACAGAGGCGGTGGTGGTGGCAGTGCACTACTGGTAGAGGCACCCACTGCTATAGATGTATGCCTCTGTCTATCGATGAATGCAGACTCTATAGAATTATGCCTGGCCTTTTAAATGACCTGACCATATGATAGATCAGGGTCCTATAGGTTTTCTATGAGACCTATCTTGGCCCCAACTTCTAGGACCTCCTCATCACCCTTCACAAGAAAATCAAACTGTCTTGGTGAATGCAGAGGTGGTATCTGGACTACATAAGGTATAACTGAGGGAGTGGCTACAACATGACTCTCCATAAAAGAGCACAACTCTGCTCATAACATATCAAACTTCTCTTTCATATGGTCTAGATTAGGCCCAGCTATCTTTGTATATCAGGATATAACTCATAACTCAAACTCATTGAGCCGTGTCTGAAAGTCAGCACATAACTCAGTGCGACCTCTCATTGGGCCTGTGCCTGATCAAATATAGTCCTAACCCCTAATCCCATCTGATCATAGAGGTTAGTCATCTCAGTCTCGACAACCCTCACTCTAGCATTTGTGGCCCTCTAGTTGTCCACTAGGCTCTATAAAGACTTACTAAATATAGTAATCACACGTGTCACAAAAACTGTAGTGGATAGGTGAGTAGGCTCTATTGATGTACCAACCGACTCTGAGGTTAAAACCAGGGATAAAGAAGGAGTAGCCTATGTCCCCTCTCCATATGTACTTAAATCAAGAGCCTCTCTCTACTCCTCTATCTCCATGTCACTACTAACACCCACATCATCTCGATGTGCCTCAGTAGGCTCTATGGAATTTTTTAGGCCCTCAAACTAGGCCCGTAGTACTGCTAATTACATTTTCTATATCCTAGAAGTTCCTAGACATGCCAGACCCTTCATGGTCCTTGTCTGTGCACTAGCTAATGCAACTATCCTCTTATCTACACCTGGTATCTTAGGCATAATAGCCTTATTGCATTGCCTCTAAATCATGCAAGGAAATGGCAGATTAGCTAATTCCCTAAAGGCTCTGTCATGTATCTCATGCCAAAGAATAGCAGCAAAATCAACATCAAATTTCTCCATCAGACTGAAAACCAATGCTAATCCCTCCTATGCCAATATATTATCCCAAGTAGTGGGTATCAGTCAGTCTAATCAGCAACCACCAAAACTTAGCCTTCAATGTCAAGAGGCCCTTCTTGATCACAGCTTGACCCTCGATCCATGGGGCTGTATCACCTAGTGGTGAAATATAACTAACTATCTACCTAGCCATCTTAACCTTCTCACGTTGGTTCTCAGCTTCCCACATGATATATCAATCATATGCAATCCTCAGTTTATGGTTTCACTTAGATATAGATGCAGGAGTGATGTAATCTGGGCTGAAAATAACTCTATGAATAGTCTTTGTCTGTATGTCAACTCTAACCCTGCTAACCAGTATATGCTCAAGTTGTGGCTGCCTAACAAATCTAATCAGGCTCGGATGTCTGTACATAGGAATGACCACTGTAGCTCTTTAGGATACATAAAATTCTCATACCATATCCGGGTTATAGGAACAGAGTGGCCTAGTTATCCACTCTAGCTGATATTTATCAAAAATCGCCTACAACTATAGTACTCGATCTAGCCCCAAGAGGTTATTCTGATGCTCCTCATAAATGCACCTTAAAGGCTTGCCTATGTTGGAAATATGACTGTCTTAGAAAAATATACCCTATATCCCTTCCACATAACAGTTATGATGTCCCTCATCGGGAGGTGTATTTAGGGCAGGTGTAGGAGTAGGACTCTACTGTACTAAAGCATCGTAGGAAGGCTGCTCGGTACCCTTATCAGACTGGGGTAACTCTACCTTTTGTACATGGGTAGTGATACCCTTTTTATATTGGGGAACCACAGATGACAACTCTTGCTAAACCTCATCAGATAAATCCTGGGACCCCTTCTCAGACTTGGGGTCCTAAGCAGAAACCTATGGAGTAGACTTGGACTTTTTCTTCTCCTCCTCCTCCTCTTCATCATCAGGTGGAAGAGTGTGTGGTGATGGAATCTATGTGGAATTCATCCTCGATAGGGATACAACTGACTAAGCAGCCTGACGAATCATCCCTCTCATGACTCTGTGTGTCACCTCAACTGTAGCGTCTCTACGTTGCTGCCTCAGGTACTCCTTTACTAAACCGCTTAGCTTAGGAGACTTTGATCGTCCCCTCAAAGTATCATCCTTCGTATTGTTTACCTCTTTAGGTGCCATACATACCTGAAAAACTAGTTGTTAGTTTTCAACAAAAATGAGGGATAACAAAAGTTGAAGAAAAACTCAAAATTCAAAAAGTTTGAATTTTTCCTCAATTTTCACATCCCTAATACCTATTTAAAATACCAACAAGTCCAATGTGCACACACCAATCAATAATCATGAATTTTAAAGCAAATCAACATGCTAAACTAATGGTATTACTTTCATTCATTCAAGTTCAACTTTCGGCTAGGGCCTAACATTAGATTTTTCTTTAAAACAAGGCCTTACATTATGATTTTAGGCTACTTCAAGGATCCTACATACATGCATGATAGTTTATATATATTTTGCAATGGAATGCATATATCAACTTGTTAAAAAATAGAAAAACTAATGTATAGCCATTAAGAGCTGAGAAAGTTACCTTTTATATGAAGAACCAGAAGCGAATAATGAATAACTCAAGCAAAACCAAGGCAAAAACTTGTTCTTAGAGTAATGGGACATGTTGGTACCCCAAATAAGCAACAATTTAGCCTTTACTTAAGTGTGGGGTTAGTTTGTATTTTAAAAGGAAAGTTTGAATTTAAGGAGAAAAGAGAAGTTTTGAGGATTAGAATGAGTTAGAATGAGGGTAAAAATATTTTTATATAGGTGGGGGTCTATTTTAGGCCATATTTAAATGTTGGTGCACCCAAAGTTTTAATTAAAAAATGGGCCTAAAAATTAACCTAGCCGTGGTTTGTACCTGTGGCCCATACCCGTGGTATGGCCCTGGGCGTTGGTACCACCTGTAGCCAGCAGGTGCTGGGCGTGGGCACCGAGCCAAAAATTTTGGCCAGCTTTTCTGCAACCTAAACTTGGTATTTTGATAATTTTCAGATATGGTCCCGCAACCGAAGTTTTAGGTCCCAAAAGTAAAATTAGATGCCACAGTCCATAACTTACCATTTTTCATCCTTAAAATTTTAACTTTTCCACTTATTACTCTATTTATTGTGTGGGACTTGTGACCATTATAGGCTGATCACACCATCGCTTTACCGGGAAATCAATAAATGTAGTAATTTTTTACCATATTCCTGGTAAGGTCCAAAACCTAAAAACCTACAAAAAGATAAAAACAATAAAAATGTGGATACTAAAATAGTGGGTTTTCTCCCACCCAATGCTTAATTTAACATTGTGGCACGACGTGTCTATGTTGGTAAATCATACTTCACCAAAAAGCCCATGGGATGCCCCTTATGTAGTGCTTAATTAACGTTGCGGCACAATGTTGGTATCTTGACTACTTAGAATTCATCAAGATATCCATAGAAATATTCTCCAGGGTCATCAATAGAATCAATCACCAATACTACCCTCATATCGGTTGGCTGCTTCATTGACTTTCGAATATTGATTATCGCCTCCTCATTGTTAACTTTGAATTTTAGCTCACCCTTTTCCATGTTAACCATTGCTCTGCCTATGGCCATAAATAGTTTTTCCAATATAATATGCATCTCAATTTCAATCTCACAGTCCAGAATGACAAAGTCAGTTGGAAATATAAAGTTATCCACCCTCACGATCATATCAAAAGAGATTCCCATAGGCTTTTTCACTATACAATCAGCCATCAACAGCCACATCAAAGTTGGTTCCAAAGGGTTCAAACCTAACTGCTTGAATATGGCCAGTGGCATCAAATTAATATTGGCCCTTAAATCACACAAGGCTTTGGCAAATTGGGATGACCTAATAGTACATGGCATAGTGAATGCACTGTGATCACCCTTTTCCTATGCCAAAGACCTAGTCGTAATGGCAATGCATTGGTGAATACCATGAATATCATTAAAGGTCACTCTTTTCTTCCTTGTGACCAACTATGTCATGAACCTGGTGTATCTAGGTATCTACTCCAACGCCTTAAGGAGAGGTATGTTCAAGGTTAATTCTTTCAGCATATTAATGAATTGCTTAAGCTTACCTTTCTTTTTCTTCTGCCTCAATATCGAGGATAAGGTAGGGGCAGTCTCAAAATCTGTCTAATTACTGACTTAGTGACTAGACCCTTACCTTTATCTTCAGCAGAGTTACCTCTATCACCTGTTACCTTCTCAGACTTAATAGCAGGTATGTTATCATCACTAGATTTTACAGCAGGTAGTAGGGGATCCATAGTAGTGATACTACTCCTCATGGTAATAGTTAGTAGGTGACCATTATTTTTAGGATTTTGCATTATGTTAGTTGGAAGGGTACCTGGCTGCCTTTGGTTAAGAGTTGCTGGCATATGCCCGAACTAGTGCTTCAACTACTTGATAGCAGTGGCATATGACTCGACCTTCTGGGTCAATCCTGAAATGTCTACCTTAATATCCTTAAGGTTGATCTCTTGATTTTCCTGACCCTTTACCAGCTTTGCCAATATCTCTTCCATTTTGGATTCTACAACTCATCTGCCAAGTAAAATGTATCAATCTCCCTTCCTTCTCTCTATAGTCATCGTTATTCCTTTAGTCACCATCTCATTCTTTACTATGATCTCTATATCTATTATAGTATTTTAGACCTTAGTTCCCTTGCTCTTGGGATCAGAAACCCACTACCTTACAATCCAGATTATTCACTTACTCTTCCAATTCTGACTCGTATGCTTTGAAACCTGACCCTTATACTGCTACTATATTTACTTTCTTTGAATTCAATGCTGCAAGCTATTTTTCTCGTACCCTAAGTTCAGTTCTTAGCAATGGAATCTTTTGTGCTATTATGTCATCAACTACTTTCTAGTTATATAAGACACCAATAGCATAAGTGCCAGATCCTCTATCAGCCTCCCAAGTTTTCCACCCTCAGTTAGTTAGTGAGATCTGATCTAACATCTCTAAAGCTGTCTCCCAGCATAGTCTCATAAAAGCTCCTCTAGATATGGTGTCTGCCATGGCTATGGAGCTGATGGTTAGGGCTCTATAGAATATATCCAATAAGCTTGTCCCTAACAACAAAGGATTGGGCACCATACTCAGCTTCTTCTTGAACCTGAACCAAGCCTCGTGCGTAAACTCTGACTGCAGCTACCTAAAACTATAAATCTCATCCTTGAGTTTGAACATCCTAGATGGAGGAACAAACTTGTTCAAGAATTACTTGCATAACTCGTTCCATGTAGTGATAGAACCTCTTGGCACTTCCCCTAACCATAAAGATGCTTCTCCTATAAGTGAGAACAGGAAAAGCCTTAGTCTAAGTACTTTCTGATTCACCCCTAGATTTGTATATGAACTATAGAACCTGAGGAAATTTGAAAGGTGCAAGTTTGTGTCATCTATAAGTAGACCAGCAAACACTCCCTTCAGATTTATAAGTTGGATCATTGCACTCGTGATGTCGAACTTAATGCCTGGGAGAAAAAATAGGAGGAACTACGACTCTAGTCTATGATGGTTCAATATATCCCAAGTCTTCTTTGTCATCTATATATGGTTGCACATACTGATATGATGGGATTACTTTAACACGAGCACCTTTATCTCTGTTCTGGTTTCCATCAAGTGTTTTTTGGCACTCTATTTCCTATCTCTACATAGCTAACTCTACCTCCCGAGCTATCTGCTGAGTATTTTCTGCTGCCTTCCTCTCACTTTTAGCTTGAGTTAATAGCACCTTCGTCTGCTGGTCAGTAATATCCTGAATTCCTTCTGGAGGAGAGGGACGCATATCATTATTAACCCCTTCAAGAATATCATCTTTTTTTTGTTCCACCATCCTACTAGGTGTATGTAGGATCTTTCCTTGGTTTAGATTCACTGGTAGTACGGGATTGCATCTACTCTATGTGTTAGGCATACAAGGTATATCCAACTAATAACAAAATAAAAATAACCCAAAAACCTACAACATCTTCAATTCATAAATCAATATCATACTCCCCGGCAATGGCACCAAATTTTTTATTGACATCCAAATAACACCTCCTATTAGATGATGATACAGTCGTTGTCAAAATATAGCAACCCGATAGAGGTTGGGGTCAAATCCCAAGGGAACACATGGTTTACAGATCTCAATAGTTGTAGTAAGTAGGCAAAATAAAAAAAAGTAAATGGGGTTTTGCTATAGTAAAATCGAGCAAGTAATTGTATTGACAACGGTTGTAATCAGTGTCGGTGAACACTAGGATTACGTTTGCGTTGGCTTCTCAACTCCATCGGCTTACCGTGCATTATTGAACCAACCTAATACCTTGCATACAAAATTGATAAATTATGTACCTTATACAGTCTTTTGGACAAGTAGAAGGATTTCATCCTTTACCTTTGGATTCTCAAGATGTCACCTTACTAACCCTTACCTTGATCCCAATTAACTAGTACCTTTTGTGTCTCTAGTGATTAAATAACAGTTAATAGTCATTCACTATATTCCATGGTTAGCATGGATTGAAAATTAACCTCAAATTACTATTCTCTTTATATTTTCCTAGTCACTGCTCCTCTTTAGGAGTAAGCAGTAATATCTAAGTGGGATCCTAATGTCTGCACCCATTAATAAATCTATTACAATAAAGATAAAGCAATACATGCCATGGGTATTAACAATCACACTTCCCATACTTCATCAATCCCCCATGGTTTCTACAACCCTAACTATGGGTTTTAGACGCTCATGATTGTGAATAAATCAGTAACATTCATAAAGTTGAAACCATAGACGAAATCACAATAAGAAGAAGTGTAAAATCCCACAACCATAACTAAATTAATGGACCAAAATTAATATAAGAAAATCCCAAGATCAAAGATATATCTTGGAATTAAAATATATTTGTGAATATCAAAAGTGTGCAACTCTGACTAAAAAGCACATTAAGGGTATTTATAGTACAAGAGGAAACCCAAAAACCAAAACCTAAATGAAATAGAAGAAAATTGGGTCGGTAGCCACCTGCTCTCTGTAGTTGTGGTCTGGCACAGGGCGCAGGTAGCACCTATGTTCTTGACACAAGGCGTAGGTACAAACTGCAAGTGCAACTCCGATAGCCTAGCTCTCGAGATTTCTACCTTTAGCACCTGCTCTGACCACCTGCGGTCTATAGGTAGCCTTGGTAAGTGTTGTGAGTTATTTTTCAGCTCTTTTTCACTTCTCAACCATGCTTTGAACGCGAACAAGTTGGAAAACATCCTGAATATCTATAATTGCTCCAAAAAGTGGCCAAAAATATCCTTTTCACAATTTTCACAGAGATAGCATCCAAAACATGATTTCCCACAAAACATACCCAAAACAGATTTATCTAACAAAATAGACTAAAAAAACTTGCATATTTTTCTTTTTTTTAAGCATCAAAAGTTCTACATTTCTATATAACATCACCCCAAGATAGAATCTGGCCCATTCATATAGATAGGCTACAGCTACAATAGTTGTTGTTGAGTTGGTCACTCATCTGGAACCATCACAGGCACCACTGGCAGAGCCCAAACTTGCACCAGGATGATTTATTCAGACTAGGATCTGGATAAAGAACTTAAGTCTATCACCACCACACTCTCCCTAATTTTAAGAGGTAGAGGATGAGTCATATGCTAGGTCAGAGAAAGAGGTTAAGTCAGCAACAGGTTTTGGTTCTAGAGAAAAAGAGGATGGAACTGACTCCTAGTCTGAGAAGGGTCGAAGGCTGCATCCTATTTTGAGAGTGAGTTTGTATCAGAATCCATCATACCCCAGTATTATGAGGATGATACATATGAGGATGCCGATGCAGCATAGGTCCCATAAGAGATATCTTCATCACCATTTCAAGGTACCGATGCCACTACTAAGGGCACTCAGCCTACTACTTTCGCACCTGCTACACCAGAGTCTAACCCCATACATATCTCAACTATACCTATAATTGAGATTTTTTCAAGATGGTTTGTAAAGGAATGTAATAACTTTATGAGAGAGATAACTTTATCACAAAGTAGGGTCGCTTGAAATGCAGTATTATAGGATAGGTCAGGATAGAGTTGATTGGGATAACAGAAGCTCCAAACCTGTAGGCCTTTTCTTATTGATATCAACTATGGTGGATGACCCAACCTTTAGGTTCATATATCTCAGGTCTAGTTTAAGAGTTTTATGCATCCTACACATCCATTATATACAGGGTCACCCTAGCTAAGTGTAGTACGGTTGAGCAACCCCAACCGACCTACACTTTATCAGGGGGTTAGAATTGATATTTTTAAGGTGGTTGTTTGTGGAGTGTTATTTGGGCCAGATTATATAAAGCCAGCTATGATAGTCGAGTTTGATTATCACATAGGGATTGCATGGAGTAGGCGCGCTATTAGGGACCCAGAGTACAAAGCACTTAGACTGGATTTGGATATATAGATAGACACATAGATAGCTTTATTGGGCACTGATGCCCTATGGGTTGAGTAAAAGGGAGAGATTAAGAAGGTGTCGCTGCACTGTCCAATGATATTTTGATGGATAGTGGTACATCATAGAATGAGTTTGACTTCTGTGAAAAACATCGTCATATAGGATAAAGCTTCTTTGATTGTCATCCTAATTGCTCGATATGATATTGACTTCGCCAGATGGATCCAACATAAGATATGCATAAGTGCACTCGGTGAGACCATCACCTTCACCTTCTTTTATTTGATACAACAGCTAAGCGATATGGATGAAGTGCTGCATATTCTAGAGGTATACTAGTGGATCGAAGTGACCCATATGATAGAAATTATCTTGATCAATGATGCATTCAACTTGGTCCTTGTACATAGAGCGCAACCACCTTCTGCTTCTAGTACAACCCTTTTTGAGGGGCCCTATACTCTGTCTAAGCCTATTGAGAGGCCATATATGACTATTAATTTTGAGATAGGTGATCAAAGAGTTGATCCTGTGATTACTTAAGGTGGGGTAGGGGCCACGAGCATATCTGTACCAGCCCCAATGTCTACATCAGAGCCAGTCATGGAATCCATATTCACCCCTCGCCAAAAACCTATTGGGATTATTATACTGTTGTATGAGTTACTACAGTAGATGGTTGAGCGGTAGGAGGAGGTAAATGCCCACATCACTCATATGGAGACTTAGTTAGCCATGTTATTCATGAAGATCTGCCTATTAGCCTAGACTATTTTAGAGGCCTTTGAGGCTTAGTTTGAGAGGAGTATAGTGGCTAAAATAAAGGAGTATATAGACAAATTTGAGACTAGGATGAGTGAATGGATGCGTGAGGTCCAAATATAACACTTGTTGGACCTACCTAAGGAGATGGCTACTCCATGATCAAACGTTTGATCAATATCAGAGAGTAATATTCTGGTCATTCCTCCAGTTATTCTAGCTCTTATGCAACCTCTATCTTAAGCTCCTAAAAGGGTGTGATCTTTTTATGGATGATGATATGGCCTCGGTTGTTAAGGAGAAGAGAGGTCATGAGAAGGAGCTACATGATTCGACTATAGACTATCAATAGGCCCTAAAAAGGGCATCTAATTCAATTGTGTTGGCCTCAGTTGATAAGAGGTCGAGATGTCAGCTATTGCATGATAATGCTTAAATTACACTCTTAAATGGGTGCAAGTGATCGTTGTCAATATAAAACCCAACTAGGTTGGGGTCGAATCCCATAGGGAATAAGGTGTGAACCCAAGTCGTTTGCAATTTAATTCACTGATAGTTTAATGTTTCCTGAAATGAGGGGGGGTTTAAGTGTCACGAATAATTGTTTATCACTTAAATTTTGATGTTTGTAATCAAGAGTTTATGAAATAACTAGAATTATGTTCACTAGGGCTTGCAGTACATGATAGATGCTAAAGGTGATTCAAGATTCTCATGGTGGGTAGGATAACAAGCTATCTTTATCGATGTTATACTCAAATGTCTCTCGACCTACTTAAGCGTTTAATTTCCTAATCCTCTTAGACTTAGGGAATTTCTATTCACTACCCAGATTTTACCTCAGGTTAACCAACCTTGTTACAACACTAATTGTTAAAAGAAGTATTTCCGAATCCCTATTGATAATTCACTTCCTACTATATTTGATTTCTTTCTCAAGTAAATCAAAGCAAGTGTGTCTACTGTTTGCAACCAAAAAATGTTAATTAAAGCATTAGAATTATCAAGAAATCCTACCACTTATTGAATCTTGAATACCTAGCACCTTATCAAGACCTAACCCTAGATTCCATAATTCAGGTTAATGGAGATTAGCCTCTCATGATGCAAAGAACGAAACACATAATTG
The DNA here is from genome assembly GCF_002878395.1 of Capsicum annuum. Lineage (NCBI taxonomy): Eukaryota > Viridiplantae > Streptophyta > Magnoliopsida > Solanales > Solanaceae > Capsicum > Capsicum annuum. The sequence continues at coordinate 83,881,443 of NC_061118.1, read as the reverse complement.
AATTCATGATTTGAAAGATAAACTTATAGTGATGAATAAAAACTAGTGAAGCATAGATTATATCACAAAGGGTAATCCCCCAATACTGATAATAATCTCTCCAAATAGTTGTGTTGTTAAGTCTAGAAGTAGAGAGAGAAAATATCAAATTATGTTCCCAAACTCAAAGTGTCAAATAATAATGAATAATTGTTCTTTAGAAAACCCTAAAATAAAGCTTTAAATAGTTTAACCTAATTATGGAAACAAAATCAAGGTTACAGCTTTTCCTCAGAATAGACGACGACGACATCCGTGATAGCTTATCAGCAGTCTGACGACTTTTCACGGATGTCGTCAGCTCCTCTTCACTTTTTTCTCTTGCTGTCTAAGGCTGACGATGACGACGATAGCTTATCATGATTTTGACGGCTTATCACCAATGCCATCAAGACTTCTTTTCATCTTCCATGTTCTGCCTAAGTATGACGATATCCTTGATGCCTTATCACCATCCTGACACCTTATCACAAAATGTCATCACAACTTCTCTTCTACTCCCATTTTCTGGTTAAAGTTGATGATGGCCTTGATAGCTTATCACCAGGATGATGACTTATCATGAATGTCGTCAGCCACACTTGTCCTTTATTTGCTTCAGAATTCAACCTTTTTACTTCCATTGTTGTTGGTTCCCCTGCATCTCATCTGTTACTGTAAAAATCAAAGTAAACTAATAAAAAACAGCTAAAGTTAATCAAGACCTTGCAATTATTTAGAGTTAAAAGCTTTGAATGTGTTAGCATAGGCTCACACATCAACACCCTCAACTTAAAAAATTACTTTTCCTCAAGAAACCATAACATAACTAAGAGAATACAAAGTAAAATCTGGCAGGTAACTACTCATATTAGTTCAGAATATATTCACCATCTCTAAGGTCAATCAATTTAAAACTCACTATTGATGTTTTCAAGAACAATCAGGCAACTCACAAGCATCAAAATGCAGCAAAAATTCTGCAATAACAACCGTGCCATACCAAGATCACACTATCTAAACAAGTCAGTGACTAGAAACATACCTAGTGTGCCCTCACAACAAAGAAATCCCTTTTTCACTTATATCAGAATTCATATACATATCATAGGTATAATCACAAGACTCACTCTTAGAATGAAATTCAAAACATTGCATGTCAAATTCCATAGGCTTCCCCTTATAGTCAGTACCCAAGTCTTTGGACAGGTCAGTTAGGATCACTATAGGGATTTTCTTAAGCTTGTAATGTAGGTCATGGGTTGGTATGATATTCATGGATATTTTAGAGTGACTATGCCTCCTTGACACTATACTAAACTCTTGGGGTTTCAACTCTCAACCTTCTTTTCTTCCTCTCTTTTATTGATCACACAAGCTCAATATGGATGCAGTCTTTCCAATTATCATATTATTTTTTTATCATCTTTTACACAAGTTTTGTTTTCTTATTCCTTTTTTACTACACCTAAATTTTTATTCTTTTCTTTTATTCTTCTACTCTTCATACTCATTTCGCATCATGCACCCTTATGATAGCCACCCTCAACTTAGGATTTTTTCCTAAGTCAAGGTATACAGTGTCCAAGGAGGACTAGGGCCAAAACAGGTTTATTTTGATGTAAATAGGAAAGTGAGAGGTCTCGTAGAAAGAAATAGGCTAATTAGGCTCAAAACAGGGATCAAAAGATATTATGCACATAGGGAAGTTCATTTTGTCTAAAGTGGGCTAAAATAAAAAATGGCCTATGATCCTTTCCTAATTCCTATCCTATGACTATGGCAAGCCTAACAGGGCAAATTCTAGATTCAACACACAATGGGAACTGAGTAAGACCTTACACACACATGGCACACAAGTATCTCGCATATCACTACTTATCCGATTCATGCACTTGTTTAACAAAGGTTATTCAGTTGCCAGACTAATGCCACAAAAATATACACCGTGGTCACAAATGGATGTAATTCACATAGTAAACAATATATCAGACCAATGGATAGGTACTCAAAAGTAACAAAATAAGCTGACTACCTCAAGTACCTGTATTACTCCTAATTATCTACCAAAAATTTTTTTTTTACAACAATATTCTGCCCTACACCCTCAACTTAAATTTGAAAATAAAATGAACTCAGGGTTTAGGGCATACCTTGAGTGAATCAAATGTGAGGCTTATGAGGCAACTGGCCTTACAGTGGTTGGAGCCCTGCTAGATGAGGAACCTGAAGCCCTAGCTCGGATGGATGCCTCCCATTTCTTGTTGTTCGCTAGGGACTCCATTCTTGCTTTCTTCAATTCCTCCTTTTCAGCCTTCTTTTTCACCTTTTTTTTCACTCTTCTTTCTTCCTCACTGTCCGGTTCTTCTCTCTTATCGTTGCCCCCCTCTTCTCTCCCTTTTTTCTTTTTTTATTTGGTGAATCTCTAGTGAGGTCAAGTATTGGAATTTCTTCCTCAGATTCATCCACAGCCGGACCTGTCAGCACTATAAATTGGTGCTGCTGCAATGACCCAACATCTGTCTTTACCTTGTGTAATGCCGCTCTGAATTTAGCAAGATCAGCCCCTGACATTTTTTTTCCTGTGCATCGAATTAGTTTTCCAAATCTACAACCTGTTTAGGCAAAGTCACAAAAGGATCAAGGGTATCCTTAATTCTCTTGTCTACTGTAGCAGTAAACTATTTGGCAAAGGCATGTAGCTGTGCCTCACACCATTTGGCTTGTTTAGCCATTTTTCTAATATCAATTGGATGAACTGCAAATCCTACTGCTACTGTAGGAGCTGAGGGGTTGGGTTTATTCTCAAGCACTAAACTTATATGTGCTGAAGAAGTTGGGTATGCAATCTCAGAATTTTGCACCTCCACATGAGGTGCTGAACTGACATCTATAATTGGAGGGTCTGCTGCTACCCCTGTACCTATATCAAGTCTCAGTCTTGGATGATTTTTATCATATCGTATGGGGTTGTGAGTCTTTCGGGCAAGAATATCATCATCAATCCCTGCAATCTTTAGCACATTAGTAGCTCGGCACAACTCTGTGATAAGATAAGAAAAAGGATAAGCAGTGTCAGTTTTTGATATTCTAATCTTCATCTCATCAACAATGATTTCCTTGAAATTTAGGGGGAGATTCTACACCATGATTGCTACTAGGATAGCTCGATCATCACCCATAATGTTGTCTCCATCAGTGGGCATCAACCAGATACGCCCTATACCCCACTAAAACTTTGCCTCTTGAGTCAAAGAGGACTTACAAATTCTCTCATTTGGGTTGGTCACCCATGTTGGTTCTCCTTTGGCTATGATTTTGGCCAACCATGGATGTTGTTTTGCTCGATTCTTAATCCGAGTATAGACTGATGGTGCAGTGGCCTAAGGAGTGAAGTTGGGGCCATGCAAGAACCTGTTGATGGTTCTGATTGAGACATCAACCCTTATGCCCCTTACCTAAACTCTATCCACCAGGGTTGGTTTGCAACTCTTTCTTCTGGTCTGCACATGTTTTCTAACTAAGCTTGGTAGTTTGCATAAAACTCCCGGACCAGTGCAGGGCAAAATGAGCCTCCCTCTTTTGTGGTCCATCCCAAGCTGTACTCTTGGAACTTCTGTTCTACTTCAGGGTACCTACTCAACCTTTGGGTGATAATTTGATTTTCTTCCTAAATTGGCCTTTTAGCTCTTCTTTTATCAGTTCTTCCAAGCCCAGCAGTAAAGATACCCTCTGCTTTGGGTATTTTTCATCTAGTATTGTCTCGAACTTCAGGGTTCTTACATTTGATAAGTGTTACCCAAACTGGAGACTCTTTATCATCTTGTTGTTCAGTGGACGAGGATTAGGATGCTGTTTCCTCAGACTCAGACTTCTCGGACCCTTCCTGTTCCTCTTCTTCATATTCAGCATGTTCAGACTCATGTTGCTCATGTTCAGAATGTTCAGATACCTTTTTCTCAAAAACTATTGATATTTTCGTGTCGTCACTATTCTCCACCTCAACTAGTGGGGGTGGTGGAGGTTTTATAGGGATTTGCTTCTTCTTTTGCTTCCAGAGCAGAGGTTTTTCCTCTTCATAATTAGACTCCCCATCGATGAGTTTCTGGCATACACTTTTCTACTAATTCTTCTTGGTAAACTGAGGACTCTTTCCTTTGGGTGCCATTATAAGGTTCCTGTAGCAATAGAAAAATATCAGTCAATCCCCAAGAGCATAAGCACAAACACATTAATCATTTAAGTTTCACATCCTTTGAGAACGATCATTCATGCTTTAGGCTCCATGTGTGACGATATTTCTTGATAAGCCATCACGACTATGATAGCTTATGACAGTTGTCGTCAACCTCATACAGAACCTACAACACTTTATCAACTTCTGATGACATCTTTAATAAGCTGTCATAATGTGATAGCCTATTACGAATGTCGTCAGCTCTAAATAGAATCCACTTCATTCTTAACAATCTTTGATGACATTTCTAATAAGCCGTCATAGGTGTGATAGCTTATCATGAATGTTGTCAGCTTTTATTAGAACCCCACTTTTGACCTCAACTCAATTTTTGGTCCCATTATTTCTCAAAATCCACTCGAGTTCCGAGTTGCGAGCTGAACTTTAAGCCTTAGGCTTGCATAGCAAACCCTAGGTGCGATTTTTAGATCCTAACCAAGTTGAACTTGGTTCAAGCCTCTTGAGAACTTGGTTTGTCATCACTTTATCACTTACCTCAAGAATAGAAAAGTTAAACTTAGAGCATACCTGATGGGAGCCCACACCGAGATTACACGCACAAGAGAAAGTAGAAAGAAATTCTTGATTTTGAATTGCAAACCCACACTCAAGGGAACTTGTGTTTTCTTGATTAAATTTGGGAAATTATTTGGAATGAATAAGTAAATAAACTAAGTAAAGAAATAAATAAACTAAACAAGGAAAGAAAATAACATAGGCGAGAATATGAGAAGGTTCGACTGTGGGCCGGGTTGGATTTTCTGGACTGGGCCTAAAATTGTCTAGCAATGCTTTCAAATTCTTCTTGATGACATATTTTGATCTCTTATCATAAGTGTGATAGCTTATTACTAATGTCGTCAGCCTTAATAGAAACTGCCTCAAGTTTGGCCTATCTGACGGCATTTCTAATAGCTTATCACAGTTGTGACGGCTTATCAGAGATGTCATCATGACCTTTCAGCTGACATCCTCATTTTTCACCTTCTTTGTACTAAATTCTAATTATAAAAGTAAAAATACTTGCTTAAACATAACAACTTTGGGTTGCCTCCCAATAACGCCTGATTTACTGTCGCGACACAACTTAGTTATCTTGACTGCTCAGACCGCCAAGACAACTTGTTGATACCCCTTTAGCGTCATCATAGAAGACGTCAATGATTAAGAAAGCACTCATCTTATTTTGCTGAATCATGGATGAGTGTATTTTGAAACGTGCTTCTTTTTTATTAAACCTAAACTTTAGCTCGTTCAACTTCATGTCTACCAGCACTCTCCTAGTTGCAAGTAATGGACTACCCAAGATGATGGGCACTTTAAAATCTTCCTCACTATCTAGGACCACAAAATCAGCAGGTAGAATAAAATCGGCAACCTACCAAAACATCATGTAGTATGCCCATAGGCCACTTTACAGACCTATCTGCCATTACTAACCGCATATTTGTTAGGGTAGGATACCCCAAACCCAATTTTTATACACAGCCAGTGGCATTAGATTTATACTGGCTCCCAGATCGCACAGTGCTTTTGTGAATTTTAGGGAACCAATAGTACATGGTATAGTAAATGCTCCTAGATCTGCCTTTTTCTGCACTAAAGACCTTGTAGAGATAGCACCACAATAGAGAATATTATCCTCCGGCTGATGGCTAACCTTCTGTTTCTTGGTTACAAAGTCTTTCATGAACTTCGTGTATCCTGTCATTTGCTCAAGTGCTTCAACCAGAGGCACATTTATTGTCAGTTGCTTGAGCATTGCTATGAATTTGTTGAATTTTGCATCATCAACTTTTTTCTTCAATCATTGAGGAAAGAAAGGTGGTGGTCTTGGAATAGTTTTCAACACCACTTTCTCTTCCTTCTATTTTTCCTTATCCAAAGCATCAATAGAACTATCCATCTTCTCAGACTCTACTGGACTGCTTTCTTTGGATTCCTCAAAAACTACTTTACCATCTATAGATTTTCTCACAGATGGGCTAAGTAACATCTTGCCACTCCTAGTAGTAATCTCCATACATGAGCCATCATTCCACGGATTCTGAACCGTATCACTAGGTAAAGTACCATTTTTTCTCTGGTTCAGTGTTTTAGAAAGTTGACTCATCTTCTGCTCCAACTTCTTGATAGAAGTAGATTGTGAACTAACCAACTAATTAAGGGTAGAGAATTCACTCTTCATAGTAGTTAGCCCCAAGTTGATAGCCTCAACTCCCTTCAACAATTTTTCTATCATGTCCTCCATGGACATCTTGCCAGCGCTAGTTACAGCAACTTCCCGATTTCCAGGAGGAACATATAAACCACTCCTATCATTATTGGATCTCCAATTTCCTTGCTCTCTATCTTTATAATCAGGCTTGTCATAAAATTTCCGACCTTGATTCCATGGCTACTACCTCAGAAACCCCCCTGATTACTCACATAGTTTGCCTCCTCATCTACATTAGTAGCCACAGTGCACTGAGATTCCACAACTTTGACCTTTTTAGTCTTGCCTGACAGCAAGTGCTTGGCCAGAAAGTCCATCTTTGTCTTAAGGTGGGCCATGTCTTAGTCTCTCTCCTCATCTCTTCTGTGCTGCTCCGCAGTCATACCAATAGAAATAGTTGGTCTAGCTACCATAGAATCTCTAGTTTGCCAAGCCCGACTCTATGTGGTCATCCTATTTAGCATATCTAAGGCATCTTGAAAATATAGATCATTAAACAAACAACCAGCAACATTATTTACAATCGTCTTTATTACAGAGTTGAGAGCCCTATACAAAGTCTCCATCAAGTGTAGGTCCATCATATTGTGGTTCAGACACTACGTCAGCTTCTTCTTGAACCTCTCTCATGGCTCATGCAAAGCTTCGGTAGGGAGTTGTCTAAAGTTGCTCATTTCATCTCTCAACTGTACCCTTCTAGAGGGTGGAAAAAAACATTCTAGGATCACTTTCAACTCCCTCCAGTGAGTGATGTAATCAGGCATAAGATCATTTAACCACATTATTACCTCTCCAAATAGAGATAATAGAAACAATCTCAACTGGATCGCATTCTGGCTCACTCCCAGAGTATCAAAAGATTTGCAGATGGTGATAAACTTCACCAAGTGCATGTTTGGACCATCACCAGGCAGGCCACCGAACAATCTCTTTAGATTCAGGAGCTGAATCATGGTACTTATTATGTTGAATTTTGCACCAGGTGCCAACGGTGGAGGAATGATCGTACCCATTGCACCTTCTCCATCCATTCCTTCATCATCATCATCAACCTCATATTGAACAGGCTGTTAACCATACCTGCCTCTGAATGGACAATTTCTATTGAAATTTTACTGCATTGGTGCAGCAATTTGCTCTGCTCGCCTTGGGTTTTAAGGATTCAGCAATTCCTCATCACCCAAGTCTTCATCACCAAGGTTCAAATGGCATACTTGTTGACCCTTGTTCTGTACGTTTTCCTGAGCCCTGGCCAAGGCTGCCTCTTGTTGTTCTGCCATTCTTTCGATCAGCTGTGGTTCTGAATTAACTAATAATAACGGTTCTTCGGAACATCTTGTTTTTGGCATAAACAACAAGGATCCTGCAATTAAACAAAAACAACAAATAAATGTAAATCTAGGAAACTTAACCAACAGTCAATTAGTGCACACAAACTTTCAATTTACAACCGTATTCCCCGGCAATGGTGCCATTTTTTGATAATGAACAAATTACACTCTTGAATGGGTGTAAATGATCATTGTAAATATAAAACTCAACTAGGTTAGGGTCGAATCCCATATGAAATAAGGTGTGAACCCAAGTCATTTCCGATTTAATTCACTGATTGTTTAATGTTTCCTGAAATGGGGGGGGGTTAAGTGTCACAAATACTTGTTTGTCACTTTAATTTAGATATTTGTAATCAAGAGTTTATGAAATAACTAGAATTATGTTCACTAGGGCTTGCAGTACATGATAGATGCTAAAGGTGATTCAAGATTCTCATGGTGGGTAGGATAACAAGCTATCTTTATCGATGTTATGCTCAAATATCTCTCGACTAACTTAAGCGTTTAATTTCCTAATCATCTCGAAATTAGGGAATTTTCATTCACTGCCCAGATTTTACCTCAGGTTAACCAACCTTGTTACAACGCTGATTATTAAATGAAGTATTTCCGAGTCCCTATTGATAATTCGCTTTCTATTATATTTGATTTCTTTCTCAAGCAAATCAAAGCAGGTGTGTCTACTGTTTGCAACGTTGATGTGTGAGCCTATGCTAACACATTTTAAGTTTTTAACTCTAAATAATTACAAGGTCTTGAGCAACTTTAGTTGCTTTTTTATTAGTTTACTTTGATTTTTATAGTAACAGATGAGATGCAGGGGAAGCAACAATAATGAAAGCAAAAAGGTTGAATTCTGAAGTAAATAAAGGACAAGTATGGCTGACGATATTTATGATAAGTCGTCAGCCTGGTGATAAGCTATCAATGCCATCGTCAGCTTTAACCAGAGAATAGGAGTAGAAGAGAGGTTGTGAAGACATTTTATGATAAGGCGTCAGGATGGTGATAAGGCATCAAGGATACCATCAGAATTAGGAGAACATGGAGGTTGAGAAGAAAACTTGATGACATTGGTGATAAGCCATCAAAATCTTGATAAGCCGTCGTTATCCTTAGACAGCAAGAGCTAAAAGTAAAGAGGAGCTGACGACATCTGTGATAAGTGATCAGACTCCTGATAAGTTATCACGGATATCGTCTTCTATTTAAGGAAAAGTTGTAACCTTGATTTTGTTTCCATAATTAGGTTAAACTATTTAAAGCTTTGTTTTAGGGTTTTCTAAAGATCAATTATTCATTATTATTCGATACTTTGAGTTTGGGAACAGACTTTGATATTTTCTCTCTCTACTTCTAGACTTAACAACATAACTATTTGGAGAGATTATTATCAGTATTGGGGGATTTGTCCTTTGTGATCTAATCTATGATTCACTAGTTTTTATTCATCACTATAAGTTTATCTTTCAAATCATGAATTCAATTATGTGTTTCGTTCTTTGCGTCATGAGAGGCTAATCTCCATTAACCTGAATTATGGGATCTAGGGTTAGGTCTTGATAAGGTGCTAGGTATTTAAGATTCAATAGGTGGTAGGATTTCTTGATAATTCTAACGCTTTAATTAACATCTGTTGGTTGCAAACAGTAGACACACCTGCTTTGATTTACTTGAGAAATAAATCAAATATAGTAGGAAGTGAATTATCAATAGGGACTCAGAAATACTTTGTTTAATAATCAGCGTTGTAACAAAGTTGGTTAACCTGAGGTAAAATCTGGGCAGTGAATCGAAATTCCCTAAGTCCTAGAGGATTAGGAAATTAAACGCTTAAGTATGTCGAGAGACATTTGAGCATAATATCAATAAAGATAGCTTATTATCCTACCCATCATGAGAATCTTGAATCACCTTTAGCATCTGTCATGTACCGTAAGTCCTAGTAAACATAATTATGATTATTTCATAAACTCTTGATTACAAAAATCGAAATAAAAGTGACAAACAATTATTCGTGACACTTAAACCCCCCTCCCATTTCAGGAAACATTAAACTATCAGTGAACTAAATCACAAAATGACTTGGGTTCACACCTTATTCCCTGAGGGATTCGACCCCAACCTAGTTGGGTTTTATATTGCAATGATCGCTTACACCCATTCAAGAGTGTAATTTGAGCATTATCAGTGCCTCCTCTAGTTGATACGACCACTACCTTCTCTAGTTTAGCCACATCATGCCCCAGACGGGGAAAGTCAAATTTGGATGCCTAGTGCATCCTAGGTATGTCTTCATCCTTTATTTCTACATTATAGTTATACACTAGGGATAGTGCATAGTCTTTAGTTGGGGGTGGGGGTGTACCATAATTAAGGGTTTTTTCTGTGTTTCTTTTCCACCGATTGCATTATCTTAGTAAAATCGGCATGTTTAGGTTGTGTTTGTTCTATTTTATATGTTATTTTTTCTTTGTGTTTAATAAGGAGAAAAATAAGGAACCTAAAGGCAGTTGATATGTTTTTTTTTTTGGTTTTTAAGCGTTTCAAAAAAATGATACCCCTTCAAAATATTTTGTGAACTGTGTGATGTAAATATCTATGTGACTATTGTAAATCTTGTTATGGTATTAGGATTAGGGACTAAATAATCATAGCATAGAATTTACAAAAATAGGATAGGTAGTAGTTGGAAATATAACCCTACACCATGTGTGTGTGAGATACTTACCTAGTCACCTTTGCATATTTAATTTAGAACTTGCTCGATAAGTCTTATCTAGGTTGTAGGATGGTTAGGACATGGCCATAGTTCATTTTAGACTTAGACCATTCTTAACCTAAATAACCATACAAATGTGAATAAGTATTCCTTGATCCCTGATTTGAGCCTACATTAACATTTTTTTGTTTTCACCTTTTCACATTCCTAATTAACTACAATGAACATGTTTTGGCCATGGTCCCACCTTAGACACTGTGCAACTTAACTTAGGCAAATTACCTAAGTTGAGAGTGGCTATCATAGAGCTGTTTAATTTAAATTGGGTATGCAGAAGGGTGTAATGTAAAACAAAAAGAGAGTAAGGTTAGATGTGATAGAAAAAAGGAAGAAAGAAAAAAATTAGAAAAAAACTTGAAAAGAAAAGAAAAAAAACAGAATAAATAAAAATAAAAAAGAAAACAACACCCAATCCAAAAAATAAATAAAGAAAGAAAAGGGAGGAATAAAAGAAGAATGGTTGAGAAATGGAGCCAAAATGTAAGTGTAGTGTCAAGGAAGGTGAATCACTATATCCTAAATATACCATACCTATCCCAAAGCTTACATTGAAAGCTAAGTAAATTCCTTTAGTGATCTTAGTCTAATTGTCTAAAAAACTAAAGTATAGAAAATAAGGGTAAGCCTATGGTATTTTGTGAACATCGATTGGAACTTCTTCTGTAAGTGTGAGTGTCTTAACATAGTCCCTTGCATTGACATAATATGATACTGTGAGAGTTAGGACTTCTTTTTATAAGGGTTCATGGGTTGTGTTGTTAATTGCTTAGCTGTCGGGTAGTATAAATTGCATATTTTCTTGACTTATTTCTTGCTAGATCCACAGAATAATTTTGAAAAGCTACAAATAGGAAGAGATAAGAGTTTTTGAGCTAAAATTGAATTGACTGTCGTAGGTGCCTTAGGTTTCTCTTGGTTAAGTATTGTGGGTGATTGTTATATTTGTTCCCTAAGGACATAAAAACGTTCTAAGTTGAGGTTTTAATGTGTCATGGTTTCATGGCACTTTTAATGTTTAAAATCAGAAACCATACAAGTACTCAAGTCAATTTTTTTAGATGTGATGTGTTTTTGTGTTTGTTTTGCATAAAAATAGGGTTTGGAGAACAAGAGAAGAAAAAGAGTTAAAGTGTTGCAGAGGACCCTACTTATGGGCCATAAGTGGGACTTACGCCCCTCATAAGTGGCATCATAGGTGAAAGAGTCAAGTTTTGAAAGTTTGAAATTTTTGGCTGAGAGTTTCAAAGGTCACCTAGGGTAAAAGTGGCATATATGACCCTTGTAGGTATCCCCGTAGGTGGATGATCTTAAAGTTGGAGTTTCTTTTGAGAACTACGAACCTACCTAGGGTCTACAGGTAGTACCTACGACCCATAAGTGGGTCCATAGGTATGTGCCGACTTAGTCTTCCTATTTTGTTTTCTGATGTATTCTATAGATACCTAATTTGGTTATTAGTTTATGCAGTCTTTAAGATTACAACATTATACTGATTCTGAGATACACTTTTGATCTTAGAATCCTTGTTCTTGGTTCTGACGGTTTGAGATTAATTTGAGATTCTGATTTTTATTCTCAATTTATTATAAGATTGTTCATATGCTTTATTTCATGAATTCTATGGGTTATCTTGCAAACTTTAGTGGCTAAACCTCATAACTAGGGTTGTGGAAACCCTGATGGAATAATGAAGCAGAGGAAGTGCAACATCTTTCTTGGTTGATTTTCTTGCATGTATTGTGATTTTCTAAAGAAGATCACATTAGTAATTTAAAGCTATTCCCCTTCATCTAATTAACTTGAGAACCAAAAGGAGCTAGTTACTCTGCGATCTAGGACAAGGGTTAGTAATTCAACACTCTAATACCAAAAAGAGATGAGTGAAATTCACCAACAGTGTTCAAAAATTAATTAGTGATACATAACTTGTTAGATTCTACATGCAAGGCAATGAGACAGTTTGACAAGCATGATAAGTCTACAAAGTTAGGAAGTTAGGGGGAACACAGTCCTAGTATTCATCTCATATTAGTTTCAACCTAAAGTGATAAAGATTTGTTACTACTGCTACTATTTTCATAAAACCTTGACAATACATTGGGTACCATAAATTCATGTCTGGTGGTGGCTTTCATGTATGAGTCAGAGCTGAATTGAAACACCCCAGATTTTGGCCTTTGAAAACTTCTTGATCTTTGGGTTCACTGCCTTGGCTATGACTGGACTCCCGGAGTTGTAGGGTATCTTAACGACTTATTGGGATGAGTCATACCCAAACCAGTAAGTTTGAGTCTTGGTCCTACTCTGAGTATGAGTGGTTCATTAAAAGTCGTAATAAGATCTTACAAGTCATTAGGTATAATTATAGGTTGTCCATTATATGTCCCAATTTATATTATATGTTGACTACGACTGGACCCTATGAGTCACAGGGTCCCATTAGGATTGGTGCCATGGAGTTGTAAAGATAACAATATAGGATGACTTGGTGGTACTTCCTTAGTTATGAGTCGTGGTGATGAGCTATGTGGTGTGGTTGCGAGTCAAGAGGTTGACTGGTAAGCAAAGGTGATACTTTTCAGCTATTAAGTTGAGGGAATTTTGGATATTTGCCCTCTGGACCAAATAGAAACCCATGACTTATAACCTCATCTGGGGTGTCATTATCTCTCAGAAACATCTATGTGCCTCCTCAAATGCTCCCAAATCCTTAAGGTAAAAAAAACTTAGGCTTTCCAAAAGGTTGATTAATTAGGGCTCTCAAGGGTGGTTTCTCTCCGCACATCTCACTATTTCAGGCATGTTACTCTTTCCTCATTGTTAGTTTTGCCAAAGCATATGATTTAATGTATTGTTCATAAGATTAATGTTTTGGTTTGGAAAACAAAGGTTGGTGGTTTTGAATGTTATAAATTGAACAAGGTTTCTCATGGTTTATATATATGATTTTCATTCTTTTAATATGATTTTGAGCTTTTGGGTTCATGGGTATGGTGAATGAGCTTGGAAATTGTAATTTTCCTAAATATGTGACTTTAAAGTGGTTATAACCCCAAACCCATAATGTGAAATTAGTTTTAGTTATGAGAACTGTGGGAATTTGTAAAATTGAACTAGCCTTGAACTATTACACAACATAAAGAAGAATTTGAAATACAATGGTATGCTGTAATGAACAAAGGGAGTTGTTCTCCCCAAGATAATGGAAACTATTTTGGCATAATGTGTTATCTTGCAAGTGTAGTTGCTATGACGATACCAACACTATATGCCTTAATATAGAATATGTTAAATGAATGGGAATGTGTGATACTTGTTTTAATTGGGCTTTAATAAGGGTGGTGTAACTGAGTCATAAAAGTGGAGGTTTGAGTGATAAATAATGGAAACCGCATTTGCCGACACGAGGGTCAAAGTGACTAGGGAGGTTTGAGTCCCCTTTATTGTTATTATTTCATGTTTAGGGAGGTTCGAGTCCCCCGTAAATCATTATATGATCGGGTACTTAAGTCACCTTGGTATATTTTGGAGGTTTCGAGTACCCCATATGCATATATATGAGATTATTCTCCAGTTCGTGTCACTGTATGCACTGGGGCCTGACCAGGGGGTAAGAGTTGGGGCCATATAGCCTATGGGCACAGTTATATGACAGTTGAGATACATAATCCAGGATAAAGTTTTGAAATGCATGTTAAGCCTATTTCCCTATCCCAACATATGATATATATATATATATGTATATATTTATGCACTTAACTATGTGTAATGGCTTTGAATAATTTTAAACTGTTATCCATATCATTATATTATCCTTACCCCTGATTTACATTCTATCATTCACCCCGATAACCATCTTCAAACACTGTATCCCCACGCAATGCATGAACTAGTCGTACTTCTACTCTTCCTGATCAGTGACTTAGATTTAAGATCAGCTAGCGAGTCAGATTGAAGTGGTGAGCTTCCATACTTCGGAAGACCCCTTTTCAAGATTATGGTTTTCTTTAGATTTTGACAATTCCTTTGGACTTGGTTTTTGGCAATGGTCGGAGGCATGTACTGACTAGATATTCATTGGTTTTGATTAGAGGCTTTATCAGGATTACTGTTGGCATGGGTGGTTGTTTTGAGGAAATTTTGAGTTTTGAAGAGAGTCGCCACTTAATTTTGAAAAGGAATTAAGAAACCTTTATAAAATTTACTTCAAACGATTCAAAATAGGAAAATCATTTTAAGTTAGAGATTCTAGATAAGCGGTTCCTATTAACATTTTAGGAAGGTGTTAGGCACCTAAAACGTCCGCTAACTTGCGGTTATCTGGACTGTTTGAAAATCGTCTTTTGATTAACTTCGAAAAGATTAATTTGTTGAAATAGTGATTTGATTTTTTTTTCCAAAAAAAGACTTGTGTAAAATAGATTTAGGCGACTTAGTAGGGATTTTAACTAAGTCTGAACAAAACTAATAAACAAATAAATACATAAAAGGGGAAGGGAGGAGAAAGTAAAGGATTTAGGCTATTGGGCCCAAATCAACAAAACCTGTCCTAGTCTAATTGGGCTTTCAACCCTTTCACCTGTCCTAATCTAGTTTTCGAGCCTTTGGTGCGAATCTTGCTCCACCTGTATTAAATACAACTTTGGCTTCGTGGTCCAAATGAATGATGAATAAATAAATAAATAAATAAATAAGAAAAATAAAATAAAGACAATAATACTTAAACAAATGAGACTTTGGAGTCTCTTAACCGCTTCAAATGTGGGTCTTTAACTCGCCTTTCTTCTTCTAACTCCTCGTATTTATGCCATGGGATCACTTTTGGATTTAAACATTGAGGATATGTACCTTATTGGCTCACTTGATGATGCAATGGGAGGGAGTCCATTGCGGACTCCAAAATAGATTCACATGTAAAGGAAGAAAAACAAGAATTAGAATCATTCTAAACAACGTAATTCGTAAAGTTTAAAAATGAGTAAATACGCATATAGAGTGGGCTAGGATCTGTACGACAAGGTAAAAAAATGCATGGAATTGATGTGGAACTCGATTATATCACATATGAATAAGCATTGGACTAATTTTATTTTGCTATTTTGGTCAATCTGCAGGCTGAACTATGTCTTAAAAAAAGAATGACTTGGTCGCAAACAATGTCTTATCGAAGAACCCATATTAACACAGATTGGTCATGACTATTCTTTTATGAAACAAAACTGCAATTTTTTTAAAAAAATGAAATTGAGAGGATCAAGCAAGACTTTAGCAAAAACTGAATCAGAAGCAAATTTTCTAAAGCGCCCAAATTCTTATCAATATGCACGCTGATCGTTACTTATTGGAATCATTTTAACAGTAGTCATAACATGATTTCCAATATGTGATGCAAAGATTTGAACTTTGAAATGATCCACAGAAATGGAAAGAGGGACATACAAAAGCAAAATAGTACCTAACTATTAATTTGCTTCAAAAGCTACTGGAAAATAATAGTAAAAAAAATTCATAACCACGGATAGACTATTTTAAGGAAATTCAAAGGACTTCATCCCCTCATTGAATCCTTACTCTTAACATTGTAGATCGATAAAGATTCTCGGGGAATCCTTAACCAGAACACGATTATATATATCCTTCTAATGTGTATTCATACTAAAGATGATCCTAAAGGAAGAGTGGAAATCTAATTTCGGGTTTTGAGACCAAAAGAAAGGCACAACAATATGACAAAGTCTACAATCCTCATCCTCACTCTCTCTTCGACAGACCCAAAAGATAAGCTTTTGATAGCCGAGATGATCACCGAGGAATCACAGGATTTTCTGTTCTTTAGCGGACTTATCCTCGTTGTTCTTTGTCCTTTGAGAATCCAAAGAACTCAATAGGAAGTCCTGCTAACAATATTACGGCTCAACAGTTATGATAACGATAAACAGTAACAACGAGCAAAATGATAGATTGTTTCAACCCTCCTCCTCGTTCCAGCAAACTCAAACAAAATAGTCGTCAAGGAATCTTAGGGCTTCCTAGTGTATTTTGGACCTTACTCATTGTCCTTTTGGTATATGAGAAGCCAAAGACTCTTCGAGAGGTAACTCTACTAGCAATGTGCCAGCTCAACAATTACGACATCATCCGATAATAACAACAGTTGAAATACCTTTAAATAACAACTCCACAAAGAACAACACGTGGCTAGAATTATTGAACACAATCAAAGCCCAAACTTTAATTCGAAATCCAGTTATTGCGCCACAAGTAGTACAAAAATGAGCACAAAAATGATAGCATTAAGTCAATCAACAATGTTTTGAATAGATGGCAAATCATGAAGTCAAACTAAAGACGACGAAAACCATATATCATACAATCAACACATAAATTTATCCTAATGTAACAGTACAACCAATCATAGTCTTTTAATGAAACAACAATCCTATGGTCTCTAGGACCTCTACAGCGATGAATGGCATACAATATTTTTGGAATAACACTTACGACTACAGAATGAAGAGATGAAGCAGAATACAATAGAAACTAAGTGAAAATAGAATGTTACCTATTTAGGACCAGCAAAACGAAACTTCGAGCTCCTTTGAACTTCACCACCACTGAGAAAATCAGTATCGATGCGAAAGCCTTGACTAGATGACTACCTTTCTTAGATCTTTGCCGAACAAAAACTACTATTTTTCGGAAAACCAAATAGCTCTTTCCCAAAACCCTTTCATCTTGACCCAAATGAAATTTTCTCCCACCTAACTTCCTTGGAAAATTTCGAACGCCCCTCTTTCTGCCTCTCAATTTTCCAACCTTTGATTTTCATAAATTTTTCAATCTTCCTACTTTTCGAGCCTAACCTCTAAAAGAAGAGAAAGACCTCCTCAGAATTTCCAACCCACGATTTTTGAATCCTAGTTCTAGAAAAAGACCTCCCCCAAGCCAGAGCCTCAAAAATCCACCCCTAAAGTTGTGACCTAATCCGTTCTTATATAGAAGACAGAAATTAGGAGGTATCTTAGGGATTTTTCAGAGGGAATTCGAAATTCAAAACCCCTAGGATCCCTGGATCGTAACAAATTTGAATTTTCTTCCACAAATCCGAAACCAGTGGACCAATCAAATGCTGGGAAGACAAAAATATACCCAAGAACCAATGAAAATTTACCAAATATGTGCGAATCCATACGATTTATCCCAAAATTTATGGAATTGAACCGTTGGAGATGACACCTAGGCTATTTTTCTAGAAGTTTCGAGGTTCTTCCTTGTTGTACTATTGCGTAAGGCATGTGAAGAAGGCTACAAATGGGTTGTTTATGGGTTTCTGGTTGTGCGAATTGGGTTATGTCTTTTCTGATATTGGTTGAGTGCTAGGTCGATTTTGGGGGAGCTGGGTTCGACTGTTCGCGATTTGGAAGCCAGAAGCGTGTTTGTTGTTGTTTACTAGGTTAAGAGAAGAGATTAAGAGGATTGGGCTGGGTTATGATGTTTGGAAGGTGGGCTGGAGCGTTCTTGTATATTGTTATTAACTTGGGCAGAAATTGTTGGGGTGAGATATTGGGTTAATTAAGCTAAAGGGAGAAATTGGGCTAAGCGTGTTTAGGAAGTGGGGCGGGGTAAGATGTGTTGAAAAAAAAAAGAACAAGGGCTGGTGACTTAGTATTGGGCTTGGGTAGGTTAGAATAAATTAGTACTGGAATTATTACTTTACAAAATAGCCAACCTGACATGAGATTTGACCCATTTCATCCAATCTTGGCCAATTGAGAATTAGTTAGTCAATTGCCTTGCAATTGTGGCCTAATTAATTTCAATTATGGCCCAATTCAATAAATTGGCTAAATTAAAACAAGATCCCATGCGAATTATCAACCGTTTAATCCCGAACTTCTTGATTTAATAGAATTAAACAAGTATTTATCTAAATAAATTATTTTCAGAGTAGATCATATTTAAATCAAGATCTTAATCATTTAAATTTAGTTTCAAAAGTAATCCCTAATTAAAATTTGATTTTGATAAAAATATTTATTTAAATGACATCATTTATACAATCTCGTATATGTAAATACAAAAATATATAATTATCACTTAAATAACAAATTTAGCCTTAATACATATTTTAAAATGCATTTATTTGGAAAAAATAATTGTTGCAATTTTATTTGAAAATTGAAGAAACTCAAGATTAAACGTAGTTGTGGAAGGCAAAAATTAGGTGTCAACAACTTCCCCCTCCCTTTGGGTAGGATGGATGCAAGTAATCCTGAGAAAAGGGAGGTTGACGTTCCTAATTTTTGTCCAACTATAAATTCGAATCTGGAAGAGGTCGGCTTTCACATGAGTTTCATGGAGTTATGGCCGAACCTCGACATCAAGTTTCCTACATATCTCAGGTTTCATGAGAATTCAGGCCACTTGTAGTTCATAAATCTTGATTTAAAGCACGATTTTCAAAAAATTCACAAGTTATCTCTGTTTTAGAGTGTTTGATAAAATCGAGAAACTGAGGAATAAAGGGATTGGGGGGAGGTTGGAATGCAGTCGAGTTTTCTACATAGATCCCAGCCTACATATCCCCAAGATTTCAGGGAATCAGACTACTTGTAGTTCGACTCAATCGGTAGAAGAGATAGTCTTTCACTTCAGACCATCTTTGGCTCGGAATGAGTGACAAGTTGATCGAGTTGTAGAAAAGAGGCTTGTAACCTCTTGACCATGAATGTGGGATCCTTCACATCCATAGTCAAGAACTTACCTGGTCATAATTTCCAAAATTCTAAGTGTGTTGCCACCCAAATTTGAAAAAAAAAAAAGGTTACCCTCGACATGAGTTTAAAAATATCCCGAAGTTGAAGCTGAAACTAGAATATCCTGAAATACCCACAAGCCTTCTAATAGGGGTGTGGTTGGATGGAGGTGGTGATCATTCTATTACTCGCGTCCAAAGAGTTTGACGTCCCTCTTTAGACTATGTCCCGCTTTGCTGCTGAGAAAGAGTTCCACGTCGTGTTGCATCCTTTTTGGAGTCGTCCGCACCTGTGGTTTTGATTTGAGATTTTCATCCTTTCGGATGCTCTCAACAATTTCTCAAGCAAAAAGTATTAGTACTAAAATAATTCACGAAAGATGTAGGTAGTCTTTTACTATATCTCCGCGTGAGTTGTGCCCTGAAAAGTGGAGTCATCTCTTCATGGTACCTGTTTGGAATTAAATAACTGGAAACAACAAACACAACAACCCTCTTGTTGTTGTATAATTATGACATTTATCGGTTTAATACGTCTTCAAAGTAGGGTGGTCTTTTTGGACACCAGCGATACTTTATGCAGAACGGTCTCTACAACCGTGAAATCTTGTGCTGGTGTGGCAACCCTTTTGGTTACCTATATCATTTGTTGTATGTGGAATGATGAAATCTCCGATTATAGCCAATGATTGATTTACAAATTTTCCTTAAATTGACAATCTTTGGAAAATCTTGTGCATTATTTGATATTGGATGCGAGGCGACTTACAGATATCCTTTGAATTTTTAGCTTTTAGATAATCCTGCACATCATCTGACTTTGGATAAGAGATGACTTACAAATATCCCTCCAATTGCTAGCTTTCAGGTATTCCTGCACATCATCCGACCTTGGATACAATATGACTTATAGATACTCCCTCAAATTGATCGTCTTTGGGTAATCCTGCACATAATCGATCTTGGATATGACGCGGCTTATAGAGAACCCTTGGACGTATCAGTTTGACAATCTTGCATATCCTCCGGTAAGGATTTAGTTGCGACTTACGGATAACCTTTGAACTATCAAATTTTGGGCGATCTTGCACACTATCCGGTTCGGATGTTATTGTGGCTTATGGATGACCTACAGGCTATCAACTCACAGGTGATCTTGCAAACTATCCTATTTCAAATAATATGACTTATAGATGACCTTTAAATTGCCAATTGCTAGGAAATCTTATATATCATTCATCCTTAGATGGCGACCTGAATGTGTCCCTCTAAATCGTGCGCTCTTAATGTATTCAGATGTTGATTCATGAAAATATGATGATATCCTCAAAGCTAATATTATGTATTGCGTGTCAACAGATATATTGAATGTTGATGATATCCTCGACGCCAATGTGTTGATAGATATATTGAATGCCGATGATATCCTCAACGCCAGCGTTGTGTCTAGAGCGTCAACAGATATTGAATCCTAGTGATATACTCGATTCCAGCATTGTGTCTAGCTTGTCGACAGATATATTGGATACTGATGATATCCTCTATGCCAATGTTGTGTCTAGCGTGTCGACAGATATATTGGATGCTAATGATATCCTCTACGCCAGCGTTGTGTCTAGCATGTTGACAGATATATTGGATGCTGATGATATCCTCGACGCTAGTGTTGTGTCTAGCATGTCAACAGATATTGAATTATGATGATATCCTCGATGCCAGCATTGTGTCTAGCACGTCAACAAATATGAAATATTGATGATATCCTCGATGCCAGCATTGTGTCTAGTGCGTCAACAGATATGTAATAGCCTTTGCAGTAATGATATGTGATGGCCTTTGTGGCAATGATATGTAATGGTCATTGTGGTAGTGATAAAATAATTTTATCTGGCTTCATTTGTCAGTGTCCCTCTTTCTACATGTACCTGTACTCAAGGTAGACGATTAGTAGACACAAAGTCGCTTTTACTAGCGACTATTTTTAGGAAACTTCTAAATACGATACGTGTAAAGAAGACAAAGCGTTTTTGTTTGTCGCTTACGATCTCAAGAAGTGAGATGGACAAATCAAAAGGTCCTTAATAAATGGGCATTAAACCTATTTTTAGGTCTGCCCTAAAATACCATTCTTGGGTATTAATGATCTGTTGTGGCTCCCAATTTGCTCGGGGATTTTTGAAAGAGACTCTCATTTTGTGTATTGATCCCTGCATCCACAGAAAAATGATTAGTTGAATGAAATTACTCCATGTTGACCTTCTTCGATCCTTGATTTTCTCCTTGCCATCTCTTGGGCATTCCACCATATTAAGACTTCCACCCTGACACTCTATCCCAAATGATGTCTAGGCTAGTACTAAGTAAGTGAGTCGTAAGATTTTTGAAAATAGTCTTAAATTTTTGAAAATAATTTTGAAAACTTCTGTAAAATTTTAGAAAATTTCTGCCAGTCATGTCATGTACTAGCTTAATGAACGTCTTCCTCGTGGTTTTGACTATATCCGATGGATGGTTTCCAAAACTCATGATTATTGTTGGAGGGTTTCTTCAAGTAGTTCTATCATAGCCAAAAATTGAGTCTAGCCAAAAATTGAGTCTACCCAGACTTTGTTATAGTTGGTGGTTTCCAAAGCTTTAACCTCTGATGCCGGGGAATTTGGAATATGTTCCGGCATTTGGTGGAAATTTTGAGGTCTTCCTCAAAATTTCTGCCCCAGTTTAAACTTGTTTGAGATAATACCAATCTAAGTGGATCTGAAGTCTTTGCTGATCTTCATTCTCTTTGTTGGATGTCGATCTTCTTTTGTGAATTTTCGAGATTCCTTCTCGAAAATTCTGCCCCAGTTTCCATTTACTAGGGTTATATGACCGAGCCGTTGGGGTGCCTACGTATCCCGTTGAAGTAGGGATCAGGTCAAATGTAGTTCAGGCTATGCTAGGGATATACAAAAGAAATTAATGGGTTGACCAAAGCCGACACAGGCCGCCTACGTATCCCTTTTATTGGGAATTCAGGTCATTACGTAGTTCATACATAGGGGGGAAAGGATAAATTTTCCTAAAGGGTTGACCAAAGCCGACATAGGCCGTCTATGTATCCCTTTCTTAGGAATTCAGGTCAAACGTAGTTCGTGCATAAAGGGAAAGGATTCTAGGTAGTTACACACTAGCAAACAACATTATTACAAAGGTGATTACAAACAAACTAAGAAAACACAAAAACTAGAACGTCATTCAAACATAATATCGCTTTACTGCATCAGAATTGATTGGTTTGGTCCACTCTGTTCCATCCATCTCCAACAAATTCAGAGCTCCTCCAGTAGCACCTTGCGAACTATGTATGGCCCTTGCTAGTTTGGAGCGAACTTGCCCTTGTACTCCTCTTGGTAAGGGAATATTCGTTTGAGAACCAGTTGCCCCACTTCAAATTCTTGAGTTCTTACTTTCTTATTAAAGGCACGAACCATCCTGTGTTGATACAACTGACCATGGCATACAACGGCCATTCTCTTTTCATCAATTAACATGAATTATTCATAGCGGGCACGGACCCATTCTTAGTTACTCAGTCCAGCTTCCTGAATAATCCTTAGGGAAGGTATTTCAACCTCAGCGGGTATCACAGCTTTATTCCTATAAACTAGTAAATAGGGAGTTGCTCCTGTGGAGGTTCGAACTGTTGTTTGATACCCTAGCAAGGCGTAAGGTAACATCTCGTGCCATGATCTATCATTTTCGACCATTTTTCTCAAGATCTTCTTGATATTCTTGTTAGCAGCTTCTATGGCTCCATTTATTTGGAGACGGTATGCTGTCGAGTTGCAATACACAATCTTAAACTGATCACAAATTTCTTTCATCAAGTGACTGTTCAGGTTTTTCCCATTATCAGTAATAATCGATTTTGGCACTCCGAATCAGAAAATCAAGTTATTCCTGACAAAATCTGCAACCACTTTCTTAGTGACAGCTCTGTATGAAGCAGCTTCGACCCACTTAGTGAAATAATCAATGGCAACCAAAATAAATCTATGCCCATTCGATGCTAGTGGCTCTATTGGTCTGATGACATCCATGCCCCAAGCTACGAAAGCCTAAGAGAATTCATTGCGTGAAGCTTGTGTGGAGGCATTCAAATCAGATCTCTGTGTATTTGACATTTTGGACATCTCTGCACAAACTTACTACAATCATTTTCCATAGTCATCCAGAAGTAATCGGTTCTCAGGATCTTTCTGGCAAGGACAAACCCATTAATATGGGGCCCACAAACTCCAGAGTGTACCTCGTTTATCAACTTATTGGCTTCCGCCGCATCGATGCATCTTAGGAATCCCAAATCAGGAGTCCTCCTAAAAAGAATTTCTCCACTTGGAAAGTAATTCTTTGCCAAATGCCGGATTGTATTCTTTTGGTTGTTACTAGCCTCTTCAGGATATATTCTAGATTCCAAATACCTCTTAATGCCATAGTACCAAGGCCTTCCATCAGGCTCTTCTTCCACGTGTATGCAATGTGCGGGTTGCTCCTTTAGGCTTATTTCCAAAGGATTGAAGTAACTCTGATCCGGGTGCTGAATCATGGAAGATATCATGGCCAAAGTGTCAGTAAACTCATTTTGTGTTCGTGGGATATGTCTGAAATCAACATTCTTGAATCTTCCACATAATTCTTGCACAAACTCCACATAAGGAGTAATCTTGGAGTTTTTTACCTCCCATTCTCTCCGTACCTGGTGAATCAGCAAATCTAAATCTCCGATGGCTAGCAATTCACGAACACCCATGTCAAGTGCCAATTTAAGCCCCAGGATACAAGATTTATATTTAGCCATGTTGTTGGTGCATGGAAAACGTAACTTAGTAGTTACCGGATAATGTTGGCCTGTTTTTGACACCAAAACTGCTCCAATTCCTGAACCTTTGAAGTTGACCGCCCCATCAAAAAATAGCCTCCATCCGGGGTAGATTTTCGTGATATTTTCTCCTACGAACAAAACTTTCTCGTCTGGAAAGTATGTCCGAAGTAGCTCGTATTCCTCATCAACTGGGTTTTCAGCCAAATAATCTGCTAAAGCTTGCCCCTTGATTGCTTTTTGGGTTACATACACAATGTCAAACTCACTCAGCAACATTTGCCACTTGGCTAGCTTTCCTGTAGGCATGGCCTTCTAGAATATATACTTCAATGGATCCATTCTCAAGATGAGGTAAGTTGTGTAGGACGATAGACAATGCCTCAACTTTTGTGCCATCCAAGTCAAAGCACAACATGTCCTTTCTACAAGAGTGTAACAGGCTTCATATGGTGTGAACATTTTACTCAAGTAGTAAATGGCTTTCTCTTTCCTGCCGGTCTCATCATGTTGCTCGAGGACGCATCCGAAAGCATTTCTGAGACTGACAGATAAAGCAATAATGGAATTCCTTCTCTTGGTAGGACCAAAACTGGTGGTGCAGACAAGTATTCCTTGATGCGATCAAAGGCTCTCTGATATTCTTCTATCCACTCATTCAGTGCATTTTTCTTCAACATCTTGAGAATTGGCTCGTATATGACTGTTGATTGAGCGATGAATCTGCTAATGTAATTCAGACGACCCAGGAAACTCATAACTTCTTTCTTGGTCCTCGGCGGTGGCAAGTCTTGAATTGTCTTGATTTTGGGTGGGTCTAGCTCGATCCCCCTTCTGCTGACTATGAACCCCAACAACTTCCCTGATGGCACACCAAAAGTACACTTAGCAGGATTTAACTTCAAACTGTACTTTTTTAATCTGTTAAAGAATTTCTCCAGATGAGTTAGATGATCTGAACTCTCACGGATTTGATAATTACATCATCCACGTACACCTCAATCTCCTTATGGACCATATCATGGAAAATCATCGCCATGGCCCTCATGTATGTCGCACCTATGTTCTTGAGACCAAACGGAATTACCCTGTAATGATAAATACCCCAGGGCATAATAAAAGTCATTTTTTCTGCATCTTCCTCATCCATCAGTATCTGATGACAGCCGACAAAATAATCAACGAATGACTGCATTTCATGTTTTGCACAGTTATCGATGAGAATGTGGATGTTGGGCAATGGAAAATTATCTTTAGGACTAGCTCTGTTCAAGTCTCTATTGTCAACACAAATTCAAATCTTGCCATCCTTCTTTGGCACAGGGACAATATTGGCCAACCATGTCGGATATTTTGTGATCTCGACAACCTTAGATTGGATTTGTTTTGTCACTTCTTCCTTGATCTTTAGACTTAAATCTGGCTTGAATTTTCTTATTTTTTGCTTGACTGGATCAAACTCAGAATTTATCGACAATTTATATGACACAATGCTGGTGCTCAACCCTAGCATATCATCATAGGACCAACCAAACACGTTGATATACTCTTGCAACAGGTGGATGAGCTCTTTCCTTTGTGGCGCCATGAGGTGGACACTGATACTGGTCTCTTTGATTTCATTGTGATCTCCCAAGTTGACTATTTTAGTTTCTTCCAGATTGGGTTTTTCGCAATTCTCAAATTCCTCCGTATCTTCAAGTAACCGTTCCTCATCATCGTCCTTCCAACCATCATCATCCCCTTCATTTTGTTCGTTCAGGCTTTGACATGATACAATATTGGTAGGTTTTAAGCTATTGTTACTATAATGGACAAACAAACTAAGTTAGATGATGAGAAAATAACAAAGCATATGACTAGGAGCGTTTTAGAACTAATATAGTTTTCCAAATAAATGAAGGTCTTTTCATTGAAATTTGAGAAATAATTACAAAACCATGGCTTGTAACTTGCACAAATATAAGCCCCCACCTTTTTTGAAAGCAGTAAGATACGAAAATAAAGTTTTGAGATATAAAAAGTGTATCGTGGGGCCTCCTTCGGATTATCACTAATTTCAAAACTATTAGTAATTGCCCTTTCATCTACCACTATGGGCGACGGGTTATGAGTGGAGTGGAGGTCTAATTTTACAAAGCCTCCCCTGGTGCAATCTGCTTCACCCCACTGGACTCTGGGAGATCTTCTGATACAGCATTGCATCCTTCAAACAAATCTCCTATCCCATCTCCAAGAACATCATCATCTGACATCTCTCGTATGGGAAATGACTGGAACAGGAGTGGCAAGGGCCTAAATAGACTTTTTTCTGGCTCATCCTCAACCCTATCGTTTTTGGTAGGCTGATACCCTAACCCGTGCTTAGAGATTTTCTCTGGGATCACAATAGGCTCGATAATTCCTTATAAATTCTTGCCCAAGCCTCGACTAGGTTCGAACCTATTTCTTAACATCACAGTTGCAATCATTTTGTAGACAGAAGGCATTGATATTTTGGGTGTTGAATCTCTTTCTGCAGTATTTACAATTTCCACTGTATAGAAACTGCTACCTTTTGGAACATCTTCAATCACCGGCACATAACCATTGGGATGGTCCGCTCGACTTCCTTCTCCTTGGATGAATACTTCATGATCTTTCCAAATGAACTTCAATAATTTATGAAGGGGTGATGAAATTATCTTTTCCCCGTGTATCCATGGTCTTCCCAAAATCAGGTTGTAGCTAGGATGGATATCCATAACATAAAACTTAGTCTTAAACTCAGCAGGCCCCATTTGGATGTGCAAATCAATCTCTCCTATGGTATCTCTCTGCCCTCCATTGAATGCTCTCACATTTATGTGGCTTTGATGAATTTTCCCCAGATAATAGCCCATTTGGACCAATGTGGAGAGGGGATAAATATTCACACCAGATTTGTCGTCTACTAATACCTGATTAATTGCATAATCTCGACAAGTGACGGTGACATGCATGGATTTATTGTGCATTGCTCCTTCAAACAGCAACTCTTCATCACTGAATAATATGCGATGGTTCCCCACAATGTTCCCTATCATCGCAGCCAAATTCTCAACGCTCGTTCCTGCAGGAACATATGCTTCCTCCAAGACCTTTGACAGAGCCTGTCGGTGGTGTTGCGAGCTCAATAATAGTGCCAAGATAGAGATTTGGTCTGGCGTTTTCTCCAAGTATTTGACAATTGATTAATCCTTTGGTTGCATACGCCTCCAAAACTCCTTAGCCTCTCCTTCAGTGATTGGCCTTTTCTGTGAATCATTCTTGTTGGTCAATTCCTCAGGGATATAACATCGTCCTGATCGTGTCATCCCCTGGACAGCGGCGCTTTGCATAATAAATTCCTTCTTTGGAGGGGGAGCGTACACTTGAGTCGGTGCAGTCATCACTATAAATGGGGCTTTCTCACTGATACTTCAGGTAGCCATAACTTTCTCTATCTTTCCTACCTCTTTCGCCCTTTTGTGCTTTTCGAAGTTCACCTAGGTAATGGTCTTGCCAAATGCACATTCGTCTTCTATTTTAATCATGTTAACTGTAGGTCCTCCATGGTTGGGCAGTGGATTACTGCTAATATTTGAAGTAGGTGCCTGGAGCGTGATGACCTTTTGATCAATCAGATCTTGGATGTTATGTTTCAAGATAAGACAGTCCTCGGTACTATGCCCTGCTGCCCCTGAATGATAGGCACAATTTTGATCAGGGTGATAAAACTGGGAGCTAGGATTGACAGGCTTTGGTTGTACTGGTTGCAAATGACCAGTATTCTTCAATCTTTCAAATAATTGGGTGCAACTTTCAGCTAGTGGGGTGAAGTTTTGGGGAGGTTTCTTTTCATGGTTTGGACGCTGGGGGTTATACGGGCTTAGGTTTGTAGGAGGGGGTACTTGGTGGTAATTTGGAGGTGTTTGGAAATTTGTTCGGCCATTTAGGGGAGTAGTTTTGAAATGAGACTAATAATTTGGAGGTGGAACTGGATATTGGGGAAAGATATTTGGCTGTGGAGCTTGGTATGATGGCGGGATGTTTGGGAGTGGAGTTTGGGGTGGACGTAGAATGCGTGCGGAAGGTTAGGTTATAGCGAGGAATATAAAACGTTTCTAGAGTTGAACCGCTATTTCAATTTTGTAACAGAATTGGCAGAAACCCCACCTACCTCTTCCTTCTTCTTCTTAGAAAACATGGCAGTTCCAGATGATGTCGGGCTTTTGGCAATTTTTTCTATCCGAATACCTTCTTCCAATGATTCTCCTATTTTTACCAAATTCGCAAAGGTTGCTCTGATAGCGGACACCATCTTGGTATAATATTCTCCTTCTTGAGCGCGAGAGAACACGGACACCATTTTCTCCTCGGACATGGGGGGTTGCACTTTGGCAGCTTCTTTCCTCCAACGAAAAGCATAGTCACAAAAACTCTCAACGCTTTTTTGTTTGATCCGATCTAGTGAATACCAGTCAGGGACTATTTTGATGTTGAATGCGAACCGGTCAAGGAAACCCTTGGCCAATGTTTTCCAACCAGTCAACTTTTTTGGCTCCTGATACATGAACCACTCCAAGGCTTCACCATTCAAACTTCGACTGAATAGGCGCATCAATAGTGCCTTATTTTTCCCTATCCCTACCAGTTGCTCATAGTACCTTCTTAGATGGGCCATTGGATTTCCGATATCGTCAAACATATCAAACTTAGGGACTTTGTATCCTTCTGGTAGATCTACTCCCGGGTGAACACATAAATCGTCATACCCCAAACCGTCGTGGTCCTTGTCTCCATGAGACTTTTTGATCCTCATGATCTCCTCCTTCATAGCTAGTAAATTCCTTCCATGCTGGGACTTCCACTCTTTCTCCTTCTCCTCATAATGGTCCATCTCGGGATTAGGAAGGGGTTCATAGGTGTCAGGGGATATAATAGACTGAAGGGGATTTGGAAGGGAGGCTTGATTTTATGGATGAAAGGAATTTGGTTGGTAAGTGGGAAGGACGTTTTGGAAATTGGGAAGGTTCTGCAGACTTTGAGAGTAGTTTGGCAGAATTTGAGAAGGATTTTGCAGATTTGGACATGAATTTGGTGGATTCAAAGGTAGGTTTGACGTATTTTGTGGATTTGGGAGTGAATCTTGCAGATTTGGAAATGTGATTTGAGGATTTAAAAATGTGTTTTGAGGATTTGGGAATGGATTCGAAGGTGGGTTCTGTGGGGTTACGGATGGATTTTGTGGATGGTAGACGTTTAGATTATTTTCATGATTAGTATTTTGGACAAATGAAGGAGCGGAGCCGGATGATACATTAATCGACTGATCCCTGAGAATAAGTGTGCTGAGGGGAGGAATTTGGAGTAGATTCCTACGTCCTCCAGGAGCGGGAGCATTGACAGTGATGTCCAAGTTAGCCGAATCCCGAGTGCAATTTATTTCTTCCTGAAGCATTTTTAACTTTCTTGCAAGTTCCACAATCATCTCATTCTGTTCCGTTATCACATTATCCCGGATAGTCAGTGCGCTTTCTTCATCATTTCCTGTTATTTTTTAATGATGGTCAGAGGATGGGATTTTGTGCGCTTTTAATCGGTTGAAGTGGGGATGTTTTGCCAGCTTATATCAACATGGAGTAATTTCTGTTATCTGTAAAGTAAAACAACTCAAAGGCAGATGTGTTAGTTTCCGTATGTGATAAGTAATGCAAAATATTTGACAGAAAATAACCATATAGAATCATTTGAGTCCTAGACAAATTCATCCATAGGAGTATAGCGGATAAACTTGCCTTTGATCCAAAAAACACCACAAGCACACAAAACACTATAATAATGCGTATCCTAATTGGGGTGACCCTTTTTAAGCCAAGGGTTCAGGTCTAACGATTTTTGAAGAACGTATATGCTTCCCAAAAGTCAATCCATTATACCCCAACTTATATAGATACGAAACAGGCATAAATACGTACAAACGATAACAAAAGAGAGATACAATCTTTGGGGAAAAAGGGAAATAACATGAAAAAGAATAAGTTCTCACGCAGGGGAGAATAGAAAAACTAGCTACTGGAGGCTCCTTCGTCTGCCTTTGCCTTATTAGCTTTGTCCACTTATCATATTGGTGACATCCGTCGGCGCTCAAATTGTGCCTTATATGCAACCTCCCAAATCGATTAATTTCTTGCTTAACTTGCTTCAATTCTTCTTACGAAAGTACGCAAATCAAGCTTTTTCCCGACCCCCAAAGGATAATGGATTGAATTAGACAGGCATACATTTTCTTCAACACATAAATATGGTTCGTATATAATTGACTCGGGGTCAATAGACGTAGGGCAGGTATTCTAATGGGCCCAATACCCCGTTTGGGTATTGGGTCGTCCTAGGCTCATGCCTAAAATAGGGTTTTGGTTTCGTTCTATCCTAGGTGTCTAGAGTGGGTTTGAACATTGGTTCTCAAGCGGACAACTTGAGTTTGAAAACACGAATAGCATCAGATGACTCACGTGCTGATAAGCTATTCATATTTCCAACACATTTTGGAATTGAACAACAGGGGCCGGGACATCCACGAAACCCCAAAATAGTTTATAAGATGCAGGAATATGCCATGAGATGCGATAATTAAACTTTACATAATTGGAACACATAAATAGATAATCAAAAGACAAAATCAATCATTTGGTTAGAACCTAGTTATCCCCAGGAGAGTCGCCATTTCTGTTTTGCGGAAATTTTGACTTTTGAAGAGAGTCGCCGCTTAATTTTGAAAAGGAATTAAGAAACCTTTATAAAAGTTACTTCAAAAGATTCAAAATAGGAAAATCATTTTAAGTTAGAGATTCTAGATAAGCGGTTCCTATTAACATTTTAGGAAGGTGTTAGGCACCTAAAACGTTTACTAACTTGCGGTTATCCGGACTGTTTGAAAATCGTCTTTTGATTAACTTTGAAAAGATTAATTTGTTGAAATAGTGATTTGATTTATTTATTTTTCAAAAAAAAGACGTGTAAAATAGATTTAGGCGACTTAGTAGGGATTTTAACTAAGTCTAAGCAAAACTAATAAACAAATAAACACATAAAAGGGGAAGGGAGAAGAAAGTAAAGGATTTAGGCCATTCGGCCCAAATCAACAAAACCTGTCCTAGTCTAATTGGGATTTCAACCCATTTCACCTGTCCTAATCTAGTTTTCAAGCCTTTGGCACGAATCTTGCTCCACCTGTATTAAATACAACTTTGGCTTTGTGGTCCAAATGAATGATGAATAAATAAATAAGAAAAATAAAATAAAGACAATAATACTTAAACAAATTAAACAACAAACAAGACTTTGGAGTCTCTTATCCGCTTCAAATGTGGGTCTTTAACTCGCCTTTCTTCTTCTAATTCCTCGTATTTACGCCATGGGATCACTTTTGGATTTAAACATTGAGGATATGTACCTCATTGGCTCACTTAAGAATGCGATGGGAGGGAGTCCATTGCGGACTCCAAAATAGATTCACATGTAAAGAAAGAAAGACAAGAATTAGAATCATTCTAAACAACGTAATTCGAAAAGTTTAAAAATGAGTAAATACGCATATAGAGTGGGCTAGGATCTGTACGACAAGGTAAAAAAAATGCATGGAATTGATGTGGAACTCGGTTATATCACATATGAATAAGCATTGGACTAATCTTATTTTGCTATTTTGGTAAATCTGCAGGCTGAACTATGTCTTAAAAAAAGAATGACTTGGTCGCAAACAGTGTCTTATCGAAGAACCCACATTAACACAGATTGGTCATGACTATTCTTTTATGAAACAAAACTACAAGTTGTTAAAAAAAATGAAATTGAGAAGAGGAAGCAAGACTTTAGCAGAAACTGAATAAGAAGCAAATTTTCTAAAGCACCCAAATTCTTATCAATATGCACGCTAATCGTTACTTATTGGAATCATTTTAACAGTAGTCATAACGTGATTTCCAACATGTGATGCAAAGAATTGAACTTTGAAATGATCCACAGAAATGGAAAGAGGGACATACAAAAGCAAAATAGTACCCAGCTATTAATTTGTTTTAAAAGCCACTGGAAAATAATAGTAAAAAAAATTCATAACCATAGATAGACTATTTTAAGGAAATTCAAAGGACTTCATCCCCTCATTGAATCCTTACTCTTAACATTGTAGCTCGATAAAGATTCTCGGGGAATCCTTAACCTGAGTATAGACCATAGACAGTGCTACGACAATAAAATTAAGTTAACTTCTCTGAACAAACATACTCAAATGTCCAGTATCCTAGAACACGACTATATATATCCTTCTAATGTGTTTTCATACTGAAGATGATCCTAAAGAAAGAGTGGAAATCTAATTTTGGGTTTTGAGACCAAATGAAAGTCACAATAATATGACCTACTATCCTCATCCTCACTCTCTCTTCGACAGACCCAAAAGATAAGCTTTTGATAGCCGAGATGATCACTGAGGAATCACAGGATTTTCTGTTCTTTAGCAGACTTATCCTCATTGTTCTTCGTCCTTTGAGAAGCCAAAGAACTCAAGAGGAAGTCCTACTAACGATATTATGGATGAACAGTTATGATAACGATAAATAGTAACAACGAGCATAACGATAGATTGTTTCAACCCTCCTCCTCGTTCCAGCAGACTCAAACAAAATAGTCGTCAAGGAATCTTTGGGCTTCCTAGCATATTTTGGACCTTACTCATTGTCCTTTTGGTATATGAGAAGCCAAAGGCTCTTCGAGAGGTAACTCTACTAGCAACGTGCCAGCTCGATAATTATGACATCATCCGGTAATAACAACAGTTGAAATACCTTTAAATAACAACTACACACAGAACAACACATGGCTAGAATTATTGAACACAATCAAAGCCCAAACTTTAATTCGAAATCCAGTTATTGCGCCACAAGTAGTACAAAAATGAGCACAAAAATGATAGCATTAAGTCAATCAACAATGTTTTGAATAGATGGCAAATCATGAAGTCAAACTAAAGACGACGAAAACCATATATCATACAATCAACACATAAATTTATCCTAATGTAACAGTACAACCAATCATAGTCTTTTAATGAAACAACAATCCTATGGTCTCTAGGACCTCTACAGCGATGAATGGCATACAATATTTTTGGAATAACACTTACGACTACAGAATGAAGAGATGAAGCAGAATACAATAGAAACTAAGTGAAAATAGAATGTTACCTATTCAGGACCAGCAAAACGAAACTTTGAGCTCCTTTGGACATCACCACCACTGAGAAAATTAGTATCGATGCGAAAACCTCGACTAGACGACTACCTTTCTTAGATCTTTGTCGAACAAA
The DNA here is from genome assembly GCF_002878395.1 of Capsicum annuum. Taxonomy (NCBI): domain Eukaryota; kingdom Viridiplantae; phylum Streptophyta; class Magnoliopsida; order Solanales; family Solanaceae; genus Capsicum; species Capsicum annuum. The sequence continues at coordinate 83,847,871 of NC_061118.1, read as the reverse complement.
AACTACTATTTTCCTAAAAACCAAATAGCTTTTTCCCAAAACCCTTTCTTATTGACCTAAAAGAAATTTTCTCCCACCTAACTTCCTTGAAAAATTTCGAACCCCCCTCTTTCTGCTTCTCAATTTTCCAACCTCTGATTTTCATAAATTTTTCAATCTCTCTAGTTTTCGAGCCTAACCTCTAAAAGAAGAGAAAGACCTCCTCAGAATTTCCAACCCACGATTTTTGAATCCTAGTTCTCAAAAAATACCCCCCAAGCCAGAGCCTCAAAAATCCACCCGTAAAGCTGTGACCTAATCCGTTCTTATATAGAAGACGAAAATTGGGGGGTATCTTAGGGATTTTTTCAGGGGGAATTTTAAATTCAAAACCCTTAGGACCCTTGGATCATAACCAATTTGGATTTTCTTCCACAAATCTGAAACCAGTGGACCAATCAAATATGGGGAAGACAAAAATGTACCTAAGAACCAATCAAAATTTACCAAATATGTATGAATCCGTATGAGTTATCCCAAAATTTATAGAATTGAACCGTTGGAGATGATACCTAGGCTATTTTTCTAGAAGCTTTGAGGTTCTTCCTTATTGTACTATTGCATGAGGCACGTGAAGAAGGATACAAATGGGTTGGTTACAGGTTATTGGTTGTGCAAATCGGGTTACATCTTTGCTGATATTGGTTGAGTGCTAGGTCGATTTTAGGGGAGCTGGGTTCGACTGTTTGCGATTTGGAAGCCATAAGTGTGTTTGCTGTTGTTTGCTAGGTTAGGAGAAGAGATTAAGAGGATCAGGCTAGGTCATGATGTTTGGAAGGTGGGCTGGAGCTTTTTTGTATATTGTTATTATCTTGGGCTAAAATTGTTGGGGTGAGATATTGGATTAATTAAGCTAAAGGGAGAAATTGGGCTAAGCGTGTTTAGGAAGTGAGCTGGGTTAAGATTTGTTGAAAAAAAAAAGAACAAGGGCTGGTGACTTAGTATTGGGCCTGGGTAGGTTAGAATAAATTAGGACTGGAATTATTACTTTACAAAATAGCCAACCTGACAAGAGATTTGACCCATTTCATCCAATCTTGGCCAATTGAGAATTAGTTAGTCAATTACCTTGCAATTGTGGCCTAATTAATTTCAATTATGTCCCAATTCAATAAATTGGCTAAATTAAAACAAGATCATATGCGAATTATCAACCGTTTAATCCCAAACTTCTTGATTTAATAGAATTAAACAAGTATTTATCCAAATAAATTATTTTCAGAGTAGATCATATTTAAATCAAGATCTTAATCATTTAAATTTAGTTTCAAAAGTAATGCCTAATTAAAATACAATATTGATAAAAATATTTATTTAAATGACATTATTTATACAATCTCGTATATGTAAATACAAAAATATATAATTATCACTTAAATAACAAATTTAGCCTTAATACATATTTTAAAATGCATTTATTTGGAAAAAATAATTGTTGCAATTTTATTTGAAAATTGAAGAAACTCGAGATTAAACGTAGTTGTGGAGGGTAAAAATTAGGTGCCAACAGTGGTGTCAATATCAGTATTGGTATTGGCATTGATACTGGTATCAGTTGGTTTTAGATGTAGACTTATATTAATATCTTTAAATGAATATTCTCTTATCTTGTTATATATTTGAAGTTCAGCCTACTTTAGGGTGTGGTGTACTTGTTTTGGGTAGGTATAGGGGGTGATCTCTAGACCACGTGGGACTTGAGATACCCATCATGGCCAGGCCCTGGTTTGGGTCATGACATAGGAGGTATCAGAGCCTAGGTCTTATGTCATTAGGTGTCTGACAAAGCTGTGTCGAGTAAAGTCTCTTTTATGGGTGTGTAGTGCACCACACTTATAAGGGAGTGGCTACGAGAAATTTTGGAATATTTCTCTTTCTTATCATTCTATTTAAAGTAATAGAGTCTAAGTTCTTGAGTCTCTTTAATTCCCATTTGTTCAATTTTTCAGATCATGCCTCATAGATGATCTGAAGCTCATGTGAACTCCTCTGTCCTACTTGAGGACAATGCTGACGGGACACACCCTACTTATGGAGTACTGACCTGATCTAGGGGTCCAATTCCTAATGGCCTTCCTGGAGTTTCGTCGGTCCCCTCTATTTCTTTTTGAGCTCCTCAAATTTATGTGTCACATGGAAATTTTTTAGTCTATTCATATGTTGGATGAGTTTTTAGATTTTCAGTATGAGTGCATAGTTTTTATTACTCTATTTTCTGAGGCCATAAGGGTTGGACAGTTTATGAGGTTAAGCCCTTCTGTGTTCACCAGTGTTATGGTTGAGGAGGATCCTCAAGGTTTTATTAATGAGATAGAGAAGATCTTTTGTGTTATGCATATTACTAATGTGGAGGGTTTAGAATTTACTTCCTATTCATTAAAAAATGTAGCATACCAATGGTATGAAGAATGGAAGGAGTCTATGGGAGATGATGCCAAATCTAAACTGTAGGGTGATTTCTCTAGTACTCTTTTTGACCACTTCTTTCCTCAGGAGTTAAGGGAGGTAAAAACAAAAGAGTTTGTTAGTCTAAAGTAAGAAAGAATGACAATCAGAGAGTATTCCTTGAAATTCTATCAGTTCAACCGGTATGCTCTTTAGTTAGTGTCTAGCATAAGGGCTAGAATGAGAACGTTTGCTTCTAGATTGTCCCATGATTTGATTTTGGATATTAAGGATACCTTGTTGAACAAGGATATGGACATCTCCAAGTTGAGGAAGAAAAGAAGAAGCAGGCAAAGATAAGGGAAAACCAGAATAAGAAGTTTAGATTTTCTAATCAGGGTGGAGGTCAGCAGCAAAGTGGTAGAGATGGTGGAAAGTGGTCTAAGAAAAAATAAGGGAGTTCTGTTTCCTACTCTACGGCTAGCTCTCCTTATCCGAAGTCATTGGGCGATCATCATTCTCATCATAATAGTGTTTTTAAGTAATAGAGTGCGTAATCTTAGCCTGGTGGGGCTTAGTCTGCTCCATAATATCCTCTATATAGATTTTACTGGAAGGTGCACCATGGGTATTGTGAAAAAGAGAGGAACAAGCATTTCAAATGTGGTCAGAGTGGTTACTCACAGAGGAATTATCCACCTAAGGTTGCTTTGAGGTCAAATAAGATTCTTGTTGCCATTTTATCAGCTCGTACACCAAAGGGTCCTACTTCTGCTTCTAATACCAACCCTGACCAAAATTTCTTGTATTCTCTTACTACCTGCCAAGACTCTAAGGCATATCTCGACGTTGTCATTGGTATTTTATGACTCTTTTCTTGTGATGTATATTGCCTGCTTGATATGGGGTCTACTCTTTCTTATGTGACCCTATTTATGGCTGTGCATTTTGGTTTTAGTCTTGAGTGTATCCCCGATCCCTTTTCTATTTCTACCCTAGTGGGTGACTCTGTGTTTGCTACAAGAGTCTATAAGGGTTGTGTGGTATCTGTTGGTCATAAAGAAACTCTGGCAGATATGATGGAGTTAGACATGATTGATTTTAATATCATATTGGGGATGGATTGATTGCATTCATGCTATGCCTTCTTAGATTGTCAGACCCGTAAGGTCATGTTAAAATCCCCTAATGAGCCGGTCATTAGGTGCGAAGGGGGTTCTCTAGCTCCTAAGGGAAGATTCATACCATATCTTAGAGCTCGAAAGTTGATTTCCAAGGGAAGTCTTTATCATTTGGTTTGGGTTAAAAATTCTAACTTTGAGGGTCCTTTATTGACATCCTTTCCCCTAGTTAATGAATTTCTTAAGTTTTTTCCTGATTGGAAGATATATTTTGGGAATTACCTTGTTATGGACATGTATCCTATCTCTATACCCCATTATATAATGGCTCTAGCTGAGTTGAAGGAGCTTAAAGAGAAGTTGAAAGGCCTTCTTGACAAGGGTTTTATCCATCCCAGTGTGTCTTCATGGGGTGCTCCTATTTTGTTCGTACATAAGAAAGATGGTTTCCTTTGAATGTGCATCAATTATCATAAGTTGAATAAGGTTATGGTGAAGAATAAGTATCTCTTCCTCGGTTTGATGATTTATTTGACCAGATTCAGGGTGCTAGATATTTCTCTAAGATTGATCTTAGGTCCGATTATTATCAACTAAAGATTGAGGAAGTGGATTCTCTAAGACTGGCCTTCCAATGCGGTATAGTCATTATGAGTTTTTAGTCATGTCTTATGGTTAGGACAATACCCCGACGACATTCATGGACTTGATGAATAGAGTTTTCTGCGAGTTTCTTAATTTATTCATCATCGTATTTATAGATAATATTCTTGTGTATTCAAAATGCAAGGTGAATCTTGCTAATAACCTCTGTATTGTGTTGTAAACATTGAAAGATCATCAATTGTATGCTATGTTTTTGAAGTTTAAATTCTGGTTGAAGGCTATTACTTTTTTGGGTCATGTCAATTCTACTGAAGGAATCATGTTGGATCCGTATAAAGTTACAGTGGTTAAGACGTGGCCTAGGCCTATGACTCCAGTTGATATTCGAAGCTTCTTGGGTTTAGACAATTATTATAGGATATTTGTGGAGAGTTTCTCATCTATAGCTTTCTGCTGACTAAGTTGACCCAGAAGAAGGAAAACTTTTTGTAGTCTGACACTTGTGAGGGTTGTTTTTATAAGTTGAAAGATAAGTTGACTTCAGCTCTAATTTGACTTTATTTTAAGGTACTGATGGTTTTGTTGTTTATTGTGATGTGTCCCATGTGGGGCTTTGTTTTGTGTTGATGCAACATAGTAGGGTGGTGGCCTATGCTTCTATGCAATTGAAAATTCATGCAAAGAATTATCCGTCTCATGACTTGGAGTTGGTGGCTTCGGTATTCATATTAAAGATCTGATGTCACTATTTGCATGGAGTCCATGTAGATATCTTTTTTTATCAAAAGTGTCTCTAATATGTGTTCATCTAGAAGGAGTTGAATCTCAGACAAAGAAGATGGGTTGAGTTGCTAAAAGACTATGATATGAGTCTCCACTATCACCCAGGTAAAACTAATATGTTTGTTGATGCTCTTAGCAGGTTATCCATGGGGAGTCTATCTCATGTGGATAATATAAGCGGGATTTGGTGAAAGATAATCATCATTTGGATAACCTTGGAGTTCGCCTCTTAAAATTGAGGATAGTGATGTGTTTCTGTAAGATGTGGCAAAGTCATCCCTTGTTGCTGAAATAAAGGAGAAGCAAGTACTATATCCTATCTTAATGAAGATTAAGAGAGTTATGGGTCTACAAAAGGTTATAGATTTTGAGATTGGTGGTGATGGTATCTTGAGGTACTAAGGTAGATTATATGTTCCCAATGTAGATTGGTTGAGAGAGAGAATATTGGCTAAGGCTCATGAGTCATGTTATGTCATTCATCCTAATTTTATAAAGATGTATCATGATCTTAAGGAGATCTATTGGTAGAATAATATGAAGAGAGATTTGACCAGTTTTATAGATAAATGCATTGTGTGTCAACAAGTAAAGGTTAAACATATAAGACCCAGTGGGTTGACTCAAGAGATTGAGTTACCTGTATGGAAGTGGAAAGTGATTAATATGGATTTCGGTACCTATCTTCCCCAGTCTCAAAATTAGTTTGATTTGATTTGAGTCATTGTGGATAGGATGACTAAATCTGCTCACTTCTTCTAGTGAGGAATAATTATTCTATAGAAGATTATGCGAAGTTATTTCTCCAAGAGATTGTGAAGTTGCATGGGGTGCCTGTTTCTATCATGTCAGATCATGGTACTCATTTCTTATCATACATTTGGCATTTATTTAAGAGATGTTTGGGAACTAAAGTGAGCCTTAGTACTGCTTTCCACTTGCAATAGGATTGGCAAGCGGAAAGGACTATTTAGATAATAAAAGATATGTTTTGGGCTTGTGTGATTGACTATAATGGTAGTTGGGTCAATCATTTGTCTGTCATAGAGTTTATGTATAATAACAGCGACCACTCTAGTATTGGGATGAATCCATTTGAGGAATTGTATGGTAAGAGGTGTAGATCTCCTATTGGGTGGTTTGAGGCTGGTGAGGCAGAAATATTTAGCTTGGATTTGGTTCAGCAAGCGATGGAGAAGGTGAAGGTGATTTGGGATAGACTTAAAGCTGCGCAAAGTAGCTAAAAGACTAATACGAATGTGAGGTGTAGGGAGTTAGAGTTTGAGGTTTGTGATTAGGTGTTCTTGAAGGTATCTCCCATGAAGGGAGTAATGTGGTTTAGGAAGAAGAGGAGATCAGTCCCCAGTATGTTGGCCCATACTTGGTCTTGAAGAGGATTGGTAATGTTGTGTATGAATTGAAGTTGCCTTATAGTTTGAGCTTTATTCATCCGGTGTTCCAAGTGTTAATGTTGAGAGAGTGTGTGGGTGATCCATCGCGGATTGTGCCTATCTAGGATATTGGTATTTCAGAATCATTATCTTATAAGGAAGTCCCAATTGAGGTCTTGGATCTGTAAGTTTGTCAGTTGTGTATGAAGGACATAACTTCGATAAAGGTTCTATGGTGGAACCATAATTTTGAAAAGACTACTTAGGCAGCTGAAGCAGACATGAAGTCCAAGTACCCATTTTTGTTTTCCGCTCAGAATAATCGTGCGTAAGGTATGCGTTATTTTTAACATTCTTGTTTTCTGACTTTGGTAAAGGAAAGATTGATTTCCTTGGTATCTTTATTTTCTGAGTTTGTTAAAGGTAGGAGTAAGGGAATATAGAGTCAAATATTGCTAGTGATTGTTTTTTCCCATCATTAGAGGAAGAATGATCCAAAAGTGGGAGAATTAAAATACCCCAAATTTCAGACCATGAAAACTTCTTGATCTTTAGGCTCACTACCTTTGTTATGACTAGACCCCTAGTCATAGGATGTCTTGACGACTCATTGGGATGAGTCATACCCAAACAGTAAGTTTGAGGCTTGGTTCTGCTCTAAGTACGAGTGGCTCACTAAGAGCCATAATGAGATGTTACTAGTCATTAGGTGTAATCGTAGGTTGTCCAGTGTATGTCCCAGTTTATGTTCTATGTTGAATACGATTGGACCATACGAATCGTAGGGTCCCATTACTATTAGTGCCAAGAGTCGTAAAGATAATAGTGTAGGGTGCCTTAGTGGAATTGCCTTGGTTAGGACTTGTGGGGATGATTTTTTTGGTGTGGTTACGAGTCAAGGGGTTGACTCTTAAGCAAAGACGACAATTTTTAGCTTTTAAGTTGAAGGCATTCTAGAAATTTCCCCTCTGGACCAAATAGAAACCCATGACTTATAACCTCTTCTACAGTGTCATTATCTCTCAGAAACATCTAAGTAACTCCTCAAATACTCCAAAATCCTCAAGGTTAAGAACTCTTAGGGTTTCCAAAAGTTTGATCATTTAGGACTCTCAAGGGTGGTTTCTCTTCATACATCTTACTATTTCAGGCATGTTACTCTTCCCTTATTGTTACTTTTGCAAAAGCATGTGATTTAATGTATTGTTCATAATATTATTATTTTGGTTTTGAAATCGAGGTTGGTGGTTTTGAATGTTATGAATTGAATAGCGTTTCTCATGGTTTATATATATGATTTTCATGCTTTTAATATGATTTTGAACTTATGAGTGCATAGGTATGGTGAATGAACTAGGAATTGTGGTTATCTCAAATTTATGGCTTTGAAGTTGTTATAACCCCAACCCCATAATGTGAAATTGGTTTTAGTTATGGGAACTATGGGAATTTGTAAAATTTAACTAGCCTTGAACTATTGCACGATATAAAGAAGTATTTGAAATACAATACTACGATTTAATGAACAAACGGTGTTGTTCTCCCTAAGTTAATGGAAACTATTTTGGCATGATGTGTTACCTTGCAAGTGTAGTTGGTGTGACGATACTAACATTGTATGCCTTAATGTGAAATGTGTTTAGATGAATGGGAATGTGTGATACTAGTTTTAGTTGGGCTTTAATAAGGGTTGTGTAGCTAAGTCATGCAAGTGAGGTCTGAGTAACCAATACTGGTAACCGCATTTGCCGACGTAGGGGTCAAAGTGATCAGGGAGGTTTGAGCCCCCTTATTATTATTATTATTATTATTATTATTATTATTATTTCATGATTAGGGAGATTTGAGTCCCCCATAAATCATTAAATAATCAGATTCTTAAGTCATCTTTGTATATGCTTGAGGGTTCGAGTCCCTCATGTGCATATATATAAGATTATTCTCCAGTTCATGCGGTGCTACACGTACTAGGGCTTGACCAGGGGGTGAGAGCTGGGGCCCATATACCTCGTGGGTACTATTATATAACGGTTGAGCTACATATCCAGACTAAAGTTTGTAAATGCATGTTAAGCCTATGTTTGTATCCCAGCGTATGATATATATATATATATGTTTGTATAAGTTTATGTACTTGATTATCTGTGCTGGCTTTGAATGATTTTAAACTATTTCTCATAACATTATGTTATCCTTATCCCCGAGTTACATGCAAGCGTTCACCCTGCTAACTGTCTTTGAATGTTGTATCCCTACGCAATCCAGGAATGATAAGTCATCAGTTTGAGGGTTTTCTAGCACTTTTTAAACCTAAATTACCATGCTTTTCAATTAATTTTTTGTTAATATCTTACTTAATTCTCATTTGTGTAGGAAAAGTTGAAAAAGGAAGATAAGAAAGTTATTTAAGTCAAAAAGAGGTTAAATGTACCGAGATCGCAGCCTGAGGGTTGCGATAGCGACCAGTCAACAAGTCAACCATAGGGCGATCGCGATATGACTACCACGATTGTGAGAGCTACGAACACGGTGAAGAGGAGGCGATCGGTAGAGAGGAAAAGTTTTAAGGGAAAACATAATCCCAAGATCCATTCCTAATTGATTACACTCTAATTATTATTAGTCTCAAATTAGTCCTTTAGAAGCCCAAGAATTGTCTTACACTTTTGAAAACATTCAAAATCCCCCAAAATACTTGTACCTTAGGCATGAACTTAACAAGTAACTTTAATTTTGAACTTTTTTAATCGCCACTCATATTGTTCCTCGTGGATTCGACTCTTACTCAAAGTTGGGTAATTATATTGATGATGACCACCTTGTACTTAAATTGACGTGTAAGTTGAGCGTTATAAAAAATAGCGCCATTGCTGGGGAACAATTTGGTGTATTGAGTTGGTTTGGAATTTTAGCTTACTTTCTTTTATTCAAACTTGTAAATATTTGTGTGTGATTTTCTTTTGTTTCTTGTGTTAGATAGATTTTTATTTTTTATTTTTTTTGCTTGTTACTATAGCATCTTGGGATGAATGTGAGTTTGGTGGTTGGAAATCTTATCTTGATGATCCATGTCCATATTGTGAAGGACCCCACTTTTGTTGAGATTATAGATATGCTCCCCGAAAAGAGATGTGTGCACCATCTCGATCCTATTAAGAGTATGATTGTTATTTGTGTGGGGTTCAAAATGAACATTGGAGTGATTGTCCAAATGACCCCCCCCCCTTGTTATTCTAACCCTAATGTTAGTTCTTTTTATGAGTTTGACAGGTCTTATGGTGCGATTAAGTAAGAACAACATGCCGGGTATAATAGTTTTGAAGCAATGCCTCAAACTCTTTTGGATCGGGCAACTACATTGGAGGACGACATGCATGACTTGTATTAATCCATGGTGGCATTTGGAAAGGAGAGTGAAAAAAAATAAGTAGGTAATAGTGCTGATCTTTCAAGTACCATGAATACACCAAATCATTAAGATGAGGAGAATAAAAAAATATCAAGCCACGTCATGGACGGCGAGCTTGATAGTGAAGAACCCTCAATGGTTTCCCAATGAAATGAACCAAACATAAGAGATGATGCCAGAATTGAGGAAATGGTATTAGAGTTGAAAGAAAAAGCCAAACTCTAGTTCATTTCAGGTTGAGAATGTTGAGAAGGATGCGACTCCGAGATTAGGAAGAAGACTTTACTCAAACCACTTTTCAACATTATGCTTGGTGGATGTGATGAAAGTCGAACCACCTAAGTAAATGATGAATTTCGAAAAGGAGGAGGAAAATCCCTACATTTTGGAGTTTGTCATTGCAAAAGGGCAAAATGAATCCCCTACTTGAAAGCCAATAAATGCAAAATGCCATATGTGAGCTTATTAAGAAGTTTGATGTGAAGTTGGGTAAAAGGTTCAAGTCTTAAAAGTGGTGAGATAGAAAATATTTTATTGTGTCCTCACCTTTGCCCAAAGTACCTCAAAGATGTATTGATCTAAAGTTGGGTCATCGATTCGGATCTTCTAAATGGAGACATAAATGATAGTCAAAAGATATCGTGCCGCGACTTCAACTAAAGTACTTCTTGGGAGACAACCCAAGGAATTTTTCTTGATGTATTCTAATATTTTTGGTTTAATTTTTAGCTTCTTTTTGGGTGTTTGTAGGTGAAAACACAATTTGGGATGGGTACCTCAAGAGTGATCACATTCCATGGTTTCTTTTGGTTTGAATTTAATTCATTTGATCTTAATTTGGTAGAATATACCCCCACTTACCCTACTTCTCTCAGCTCATCCACCCATTACCCTACTCCTCCATCTCACCCTCCCATCTCTCTACCCCACATTATCTCACCCATAACTTTAAGCCCCTCTATCCAATCCCCCACCCACCTCCATTACTTACTTATACCTCTCCATGGCTTCTTTTTCACGCTTCAAGGTCTTACTCAACAATAACTCAGTTTCATCTGGTAATTGAAGGGATGCTGGTGAATCTAAGTAAAGTCCTGTGGAATGAACAGCTTGATTCATTCATGTTCTACTGCAATATTAACAAAGACTAGCCATCTTGTTGTGAAGCGTCTAATCTGTGTATTTCCATATCTTTCACGAAAGATAAGCTTTTGTCAGACTAGAATTAGAAATATTGATGCCAACTCATATTTGAATAGAGCTTATGTTTGCTGCTATTTGTCCAAAAAGCATTATGGAGATAGTTCTCAATTTTAGAATTCTAATTCAACTCCAACAAGGAAGGAAAAGAGTGGTTTCTTTGTTGCTAGGAAAGAAGACCTGGTTGGAGTGTACAAAAACTTGAGTGATAGCCAGACCCAAGTCGAATTATCGATATGTGATCCAGTTGTTAGTGTGTATAAAGAATATACTATTTCTAAGGATACAAAAGAATATCTTCTTTCTTGTGGGATTAAAAATGCACTCTATTCTATCAGAGCTGCAGATCTAACCGAAGATGTTTTTGGGACTCTAGTACTATGCCCTTTTCAATAACCTTCATCTTCAAAAAATAGAACATCTGATCATTTGCCAAATAAGAGGCCAAAGAAAGCAGTGTGGTCAGAATATGCGGATGCTATTGGATCAACAGTTATTTCAAATAATTTTGGAAGAAAGCATGTCAATTTAGAACATCATAAGTCAGACCAAGTTCTATCTCTGCCATTTGGTTAGCATTTTTGTACTCTCAAATTTGATGGTGCTTCAAAAGAAAATCCTGGATAAGCTGGTGCAGGAGTTGTTATATGGGCTGACACTAAAAGTTGGACCCTCAGTCTATGTGAAGGTCTAGGAGTGGCAACAAGCTATCATTCTGAATACAGAGTCTTTATTTTAGGTTTAAAACATGCACTTAGAGAGGGAGTCATAAGTATTCATGTTCATGGAAACTCAAAACTTGTTTGTATACAGGTCCAAGGTCTGTGGAAGGTTAAAAATCAAAATATTACCACAATGTTTGAGCAGGAAAAACAACTGAAGGAACGGTTCCTTTCTTTTCGCATTATTTATTTCCTTCGGGAGTTAAACTCTAATGCAGATTAGCAAGTAAACTTGGCTGTTGAACTTCCTGAGGGTCAAATTCAGGAGGAGGTAGAGAAATGACAAAACTGTAGAGATAGTTTTTGAGTAGATTTGTACAAACATAGTAATAGTACACACAAGGATTTCTACGTGCTAAACCACTAGGTCCATTGCTTGGCAGAATCTTTGATTCTTTGAGGGTATTTGCATATTATTCTAGCATTCATTCCAAACCAAAAAAAGGTTTGTGCTATGAAACCAGTGAAGTACACTTATGGTGCTATCATTCATTGATTTAGTGTTTGATTTGGATTAATATTATTGCATTTAGGAGTTATGTAAATGTAAATTAGAACAAATGTTACCATTATTGGTTTTGAATTCTCAGCAAAATAGAATGTGGTTGCTGGGATGAAGATTTCTTAATGTGTACCTTGTCTTAAATGCTAAATACAAAATTCTTGTTTCCATACACTAGTGCACACTGTGTGTTTGATGAAGCACCCACTTGAGGTTTGTTCGCTTAATTGAGTGGTGGGTGATTTTATTTGGTTAGTATGATTAGAAGTGGTGTGTTTGGTGATGAATTATTGCATTGGCCTTTTTCGTATGTGTTGTTATTTTATCTATTCGAACTCTTACTTTTTATGCACACCATATGTTTCTTAAAATGACAATAAGAGAGAAATGTCTTATATGCTTGTAAGGGTTAATGAAAACTTTCTTGGGGATTTTTGTGATCATTTTTGGAGTATAACTTTGAGTCCAATTGGTCTTAAAAGTGGGATAACCGGTGGTTTTTGGTTGAAGTTGTTGATGAATACAGTGTCCATTGTGTGATCGATAAGTGTGCTTCTCATAGAATCTTTGTGTGAAGTCTAAGTAACCCGGGAAACATGAATGCGTGCCTTGCCCTATGATAGATTGGGTGACTTCATTCTTAAGGGTATAGGATCGTTTGTGTTTCTATTGGTGTTATGGGTATTTGCTGATATAAATAAGCAATATGTAAAGTTGTGAGGAAAGAATCCCACGAAGTTTAATGATAATGTTGTCATATATTCCCCTAATTTTTTCTTTAGTTGTTTAGGAAGAGGCAAAAGTTCAAAAATGCTTTCAAAATATTATTGGCAAGAAATGAAATGATTTTGAGAAAAACTGAAAAAATTATAGTTTTCTTTGTGAAAATGATCAAGGATGTTGTTGAGCTTTCTTCAAAATGAGGCCATTAATTTTAATTGTTGCTCTCTCTTTACAAGGATGAGTCCCTAGCTTGGAGTAACTTATTAAACTTAAATTTCTTAAATTGGGTGAACGATTAACTTTTTGCTCTAAGAGTATGATTCCATGTGTGGAAAGATTTTTGAATAATTCTTGTACATATGTATAGTCTAGAACTTGCCTCGAGTGTGTTCAAAGTGAAACTCTAGACAAGCTTGGTTTGGAGAATGACCCGAGGCAATTTTTTACCCATTACATAGCCAAATTCCCACCTTAACATCGTTCCCTACTTAGCCTCTTTGAGCCTTTTTGCCCATTTTTCTATCTTTTTGTAATGATAACCTTTCTAAAATACCTAACCCCTTTTAAAACCTTCCTTTTGGCACTTAACATCCTTTGATGTATCGTATGATTCAAAGTAATAAAATGTAGATGAAAGCCTAAGTTTGGGGGGTTTATGTATTTGGGAAAATAATGTAAGGGTGGTTCAAACTCCAAGTTTGGGGGGAAAGGGGTTAATTTGATATGCAAGATGAGACAATAATGGTGCATGTAAGGTGGTCAAATAATGTTCTTCAAAGACAAGATACAAGAGACATACTTCATGGTAAAGTTTTATAGCCTAGCCCATAGAATTTGAACAGAAAAAAGGCAAATAAGGAGGCTAAGAAGCACTTAAAGTAAGAAAGTCTCTTGAAAAATACCAAAGAAATGAAGAGAGAAAATGATGGCTGTGAATTATTTTATAAATGCTAATAAAAAAGGTTGGGAAATATGAGAAATGGTTTGAAGGAGAATAAGGTGGATAGCTTGAAAATTTTGGGGTAGAAGAGGTTGAGGAATTACAATGAAGAAGGTATTTTAGTCACTTGATCTATGTATGTTCCTTCCCGCACCTTGAACCTTCATCTTGACTCGCAAAACCTTGGTAATTCCAAAGTGGGTAAGTCTACATTAGTTGCGAAAAACACAAAGGGAAAGCCTATGGTTCTATTTGTACTTGAATTTCTTTGCAAGGGTGAGTGTGAATTTCTTCATTATTAGAGCTCTTTTAAAAATTTCAATGTCTTTTGTGGGGGGGTTCAATGTCTTTGGGGGGGGGGGGGGGTCTAACTCTTGCTTGTAAGAGACATCGATACTTTGGGCTAGAGGGTGAAGTGTAACTCTCACTTTGGGTAAATGGGTTAGGTAAGTTGAATTGTGAAGATTGAGGCAATCTTTCAAGATTTTGTATCTCCTCTTAAGATGCTTTGTTGATTTGGAAGGTTCATATGATATAAACTTGCATTCTTGCTTCATAAAGATGTTCTTATTGAAAAATTTTGGTTAACTTGTTGCTATGACATGTTTAAAAGTCTTAATAGAGCTTGGTTAGCTTGTTCCTTTAGTATAGATTTATTTGGATGGATTTGAGTTGAATAACCTATCTCATTGAATTTTTCTTAGTTGCTTGTAGACAACCATTAGTTTAAGTTTGGGGGTGCTGATAAGTCATCAATTTGAGGATTTTCTAGCACTTTTTAAGCCTAAATTACCATGCTTTTTCTTTGATTTTGTGTTAATCTCTTAATTAATGCTCATTTGTGTAGGAAAAGTTGAAAAGGGAAGATGAACAAGTCATTCAAGTCAAAGAGAGGTTAAATGTGAAAGAAAAGAGACAAATGCTAGAAATAAAGCCTAAAAATTGACCCTCAGTTATCGCGATTGTAGCTAGAGGGTCACAATTGCGACCAATCAAGAAGTCAATTAAAAGGCAATCATGATATGACTACTTCGATTGTGGGAGTCACGAACGCGGTAAAGAGGTTGCGATCGTGGTATAGCAAAAAGATTTCAAGGTCATTTTTGTAATAACTGGAAAATATGGAATTAAGGCTCAAATAAGGGTTTTTAGCTCATTTTTCACCATCTTTATCCATTATTCATCTTTCATCATCAACTTAGCTTAGTGGTAGGTTTTTGTTTTCTTTGGAGCTTAAATTTGTACTAATTTGAGACAAGGATCAATTAGAGGAACTCCAAAGTGTTGATTTGGCATCACCCATGAGGATTCATTGGATTTTAAAGTGTGGTTTTCCCTCTCTTTATTTTTAATGAATAATTTTTATGGAAATATTAGTATATTTTTGTTTATTATCTTTATTATTCGCAGATCTACCTCTTGGGATTATGTTTATGTAGGGTGCAAGTGTTTGGATAATGATTGTTAGCTCCAATTTTTGGTTAATGTTGATGGGTTTCCCAAATGTTTGAATGCAAAATGGGAATTATCGGTGAGAACCTCAGTTTCTCCTATAATTCCCACACCATCCTTGAAAGAGGGATGTGGGTAGTCTATATCCTACATCATCCATGAAAAAGGGATGTAGGCGACATAAACATTTGTGAACAATTATGTAGATAGTAGTTATTCCCGTTTTGTTGTCTTTGAAATAAGGATAAAATGTGGAATTGTTAGATCTTGAACAGAATCCTATAAATAGGGATGTTAAATTGAGGTTTTTGGGTTGACTAGAATGTCAACACCCATGAGGTATTCAAAAGAATCCATGGGTGATATTTTGGTATTTTGTTGAAAGACTAACACTGAAACTCCGAACCTAGCCTACCCACTCACACATAAATTAAAATTGGATGCTATCTTTCATATATCCGCTTAAATTATTTTGCTCCTAGGAAAACATAATCCCAAGATCCATTCCTAATTGATTAAACTATAATTATTCTTAGTCTTGAATTAGTCCTTTAGAAGCCCAAAATTTACCTGAAACTTTTGAAAACATTCAAAATCCCCAAAATACATGTACCTTAGGCTTGAACATAACAATTAACTTTATTTTGAACTTGTTTAATCGCCACTCATATTTTTCCTCGTGGATTTGACCCCAACTTAAAGTTGGGTAATTATATTGATAACAAGCGCCTTGCACTTAAATTGACATGTAAGTTGATCGATATTAAGGAACTGGTCATACTTCTACTCCTCCTACTCAATGACTTAGATTTGGGATCAGCTAGCAAGTCTGATTGAAGTGGTGAGCTTCCATACTTTGGAATACACCATTTCATGATTATGGTTTCCTTTACATTTTGACTATTCCTTTGGACTTGGTTTTTGGCTATGGTTGGGGCCATTTCCCGACTGGATATTCATTTGTTTTGATTAGAGGCTTTGTCAAGATTATTGTTGGCATGGGCGGTGTCAGTATCAGTACTGGTTTTGGTATTGGTATTGGCATTGATACCAGTATTGGTTGGTTTCAGATATAGACTTATTTTAATGTCTTTAAATTAATATTCTCTTATCTTGTTATATGTTTAAAATTCAGCCTACTTTAGGGTGTGGTGTGATTTATTTGTTTAGGTACATAGGGTGATCTCCAGTCCATGTGGGACTTGAGATGCCCATCACAGCTAGGACCTAGTTTGGGTCGTGACATAAATATACAATGGATCATTGTAGAGGAAATTTAAGATCAATTATTACAATTCAACACCATGCTCCCATTCTCGTATTTTCTTACACAACTGATATAGGACTCCAAAGTGTCAACTAACCTAGAGGTGGATAGGTTTATCCATCCTACAAAGAGCACAAATATTACATTGATAAGGGATTTGAGAAACCTGGAGGTTCTAACCTAGGGACTCTACCAAAGATAATGGGGGTTTCCCTAGCTAAAGAGATCTAGGAGTCTTATTGAGGTTCTACTTGTTCATTATTCTAGAAGTCCATAGAACCTACAGGTGCCCATTAGTTGGTGCCTTTCAGTAACTCTTTAATTCCTATTGTATATTTGGAGCAGATTATGTAAAAATAGCTATTGTAAATGCTTGGATTTGAAAATTAGATGTAGGGGTAAATACCTATGTAGCATATCATATAAAGGAAGTTATGCGGGTAGTTTAGACCCATTTTAACATATTTGAGTGTCGGATGATAGCTAAATTAGAGAAGTTAAAGGCTCTTACTAAATTAGAGGAGGTATAGGATCTTAGTATGATCATAATTACAATATATTTGGCCATACTAAAGGAAGTGGTCAAGGATCTTATAGAGCAAATAGTCCTGGTTGTACCACCTTCACCATCACCTATGCCTTCTATAACTGATCTAGCAATAGGTGTGAAATCCCTGGTTCTATACTTTTATAGCAGGTCCTTTGTGTTTGGGGGTGATGATACTAATATGGAAGAGACGAGGGATGATTTTAAGACCTACAAAAAGAGAAGGAGAGAAGAAGGGGTAGAAAAGAATAAAAATAAGAGTGAGAAGAAGAAAAAAAGAAAAAAAATTGAGTAGACCTCCAAGGTGCATGTTTCAAAGAGGGATCATATCCAACCTACTACTGAGGTGGTTGAACAAAGTAGAGAGGGTACGGAGAATGCCTTTCTGACATCATTGACTGTACCGATCGACACTAGTGCCCACCTATCAAAGAGTGCACTGGCCACAGACGAGGGCATGAGAGTAGAGGTTATTGGAGGGGTCCCATCTCACACCCCAGCTGATAAGAGTACTATCGATGTCTAGTGCGCCACAGGTATGTCCCTTATCTTAGTTTTATATTTTAATGTTATTGTGCAATGGGGATACTGTATGATTTCCAAGTAGGGGTAGGGGTGTACCACAACCGAGGGTGTTTGTTTCCGTGTTTGTTTCCCTTAGTTGGGATATCTTAGTTATAACTGGCATTTTTAGGAGTTTTCTTATGTGTTTTTTTTGTTTTTTGCATTGTGTTGTATGCTTATATAAACTTTGACCAATGTTGGATCTTGCAATGGTATTAGAATTATAAATTTGATAATCAAAGCCTAAGTTTCATGAATCAGATAGATAGTAACCATATACATAGGCTTGTGTAGAGTGAGAGAAAGGTTTACCGAGCTGGTGTATGTGGGTAATCTTAAACTTGCCTATTAGTCTCACAAGTGTTGTAGGATAGAAGGTTAGGAAAGGATCATAGGCCATTCTTCAATTATACCACTAGAAACCTAAAAATCCTATCAAATGAATGTTATATCCCTTTATCTCGAATTTAAGTCAAAGTAGACCTTTTCTTGAACTAGCCTATTCACATTCTTGATTTTAACAATGATCCTACTTTGGCCCTGGTCCCTCCATGGACATTGTGCACCTCAACTCAGGTAAATTGCATAAGTTAAGGGTGGCTATCATAGGGATGTGTAAAATACTAGATATGAAGAAAATGCTAGCAAAAGGAAAATGGATTCAGGTGCGGTAGGTGTGGAAAAAGAGTTTGAAAACAAAAAAAAGGGATGAAGAATAAGAAAAGAAGAAATCAAAAAAGAATAAGTTGTGAAAATAAAACCACATGCGGGGTATAATTTAAAAAGAAAAGAACAAAGAAAGTAGGAAAAGTGGAGCCAAAAATAGTGTAAGTGTCAAGGATGGTGAGTCACTTTTCCTATATGTGTCATACTTTCCCCAAGCCTAGTTTACAAGCCAATAAAAGTCCTATAGTAATCCAAATTCATCTACCTAAAAACGAAGGTATAGAAAATAAGGGCATACCTATAGTATCAAACGCACACAACTTGACTTTTTTATGTGAGTGAAAGATTTGTTTCCATCCTTGTTTTGACAATTATTACATATTTTGGGTGATAGGAACTTCTTTGTTGTGAGGGTGTAGGGGTAGTGTTATGGCTGTTGCTTGTTCGGGTAGTGTTATTAGTTTATGTGTTGGGTTGCCTATAGATAATGTGATGCCATTTGTTGATTCTATTATACTATGGTAAATGGTTTGTGTATACAATGCATTTGTTGAGTTTTGGATGATGTGGAGAGTGTTGAAATAGATTTTGGTTAAAAGCGTGTTGAAAGTAGTCATTTAAAATGTTGACTGCCATCATAACCTTATTTATTCTCTTGGTTAAGAATTTTTGTAGGGTAGTTTTGTTTTGTTTGTCTAAGGGTATACAAACGATCTAAGTTGAGGGTGTTGATATATCATGAACTTACAACACTTTCAATGCTTAAAATGAGGATATTTGTAAGTACAAAGGTGTTTTTATGTGGATATGATGTGTTTTGGGGTATGTGCAGGTCATGTAAGTCTGAAAATGTGAAGCACTAAAGTTTGGACTAAAAGTACATTAGACGAGCAAATTCCACAACTATGGGATCTAACCAACATCGTACAATGTGATGTAGAATGAACCACAAAATGAATTCCTAGATGTCAACTTGGTGGAAGTTCCCATGATCATACATTGATCATACAATCGTACAATTTGATCGTGTAAAGAGTTGTGGATATAATATTGTAGGAACTAAGTCAAGGGGATTAGATGATGACTTCCCACAATCGCACAATGAAGGCATGATCGTACCAAGGTATCGTGAGAAAGAAGTCTAGATTTTTAGTTTACAGATTTGCACCAAGTATATGAAGATCAGATGAGAGTAAAGAACAAACGTACCTAAATGGTAAGATTTTGTACTGAAGGTTTTACTAGCATGAACCGTGAGATGACAAAGTTTACATCAAAACCACGAGCACCAAGGATGATTTTTGAATCAAACCACAATCATACCTTTTATTCATTGGAGATGGCCAACACAGAAGGATAAGTTTTTTGTCTATAAATACACTTATTAATTTTATTTTTTGAGTTTATATTTTATTACATTATTTTAAGGTTCTAAGGTACATTCTTGATCTTGGAATTACAAACATTGATTTATAGGGTTTTAATTCAAAGTGAGATCTTATAGTCTTTCATATTTTTAATGTAAGTTCATAGTATGTTTTCATATCAAAATTCTTCTTTTGTTCTTGCAATTAGGAGGTGCTAAAACCACAACTAAAGTTGTGGGAACCATTATGGATTAACAAAGTAACGTTTGTAGTACAAAGTGATTCTCATTTTGTATTAAGTCATCTCTTTTTAGTACCTTAGGTTTGATTTATATTAATGGATGAATACATTAGAACTTGACTTATCATTACTCGAGACAAAACGGAGAGTATATATGGAAAAAGGGGATTAACAATAGAGATTAGAGCTGCCAAAATCCACTTAATAGCTTGAGTCGATAATTTGGGATAGCTATCTGGGATCCAAGATAAGTGTTGGGAATACAAGCTTAGGAGAAGAGAAAAAATATTGCTTAGATTAAGCATAAAGTTGTTCTAAGTATACATAACCTATAGATTCTACAAACCAAACACCGGGAGAGATTAACAAACGTATGAAGAACTTGCAGAGTTATAAAGTAGTTAGGGAACACACTATTAGTTCTTCTCTCATGCTAATTGCAAAACCAACAAATCAACAATGGTAACTACTGAATAGTTTATTTACAAAAACCCCTTCTTATCTAGGAGATTATTATTGATTACCTTAGCTACATTTTGATTGATATTTTGACCTATTTCTTATGAGATCGACCCCAAGATTTGTTGGGTTCTGTATTTGATCAATGATGGTTTTATACCTTGTTTAGAGGTATAATTTCGGTGACATCATATTTTGGATCAAATAACACAAAACCCATATGATCACAAACAAGAGTGGTACTTGTGATCACATCATCAGAAGCCTCAACTTTAAATGATATGAAACTACATATAGATGATCCTTACTACCACCTTTACCACCACCTATACTATCCCACTCACCACTCTGACCAATCAATCCTATACCACAATTGGATTAGTATTCATCTCTATTTGTAGCGTGACCATCATGCCCCCTTATAGAGAATATCTATCATTTCCTCCCTCACTATGGCCTGCTAGAACTAAAGCTCTCGAAGCTGGCTATTGAGTTAACTAACCTTTGAGAATAATTCAATAATATATTTAAATATGACCCACTCCTCCGTACTCATAAAATTTATGGTCTAAACTATCTGCCATAGAGGATTGATAACTGACCCCTTATAGGCCCCCAAAAAACACAAGCATTGCTGAATGAATTAGCCGAGTGGAGTAGCTCTACGAACCATTTCCCTACAAATAAGAACCACTAAAATGTCCTAATTTTGGGTATTCTTTTTCTCTTTTCTAATATTACCTTGCTACTTCACCATTTCAATCTTCCTTACAAACTCCACCACCACTTAGAAAGTCTTCCAAGAAGAAACCAGTTGAAGTGTGTACACTTGCAGACCTATGTTCAATTCATTCACAAAAAATCTTATCATTTCCTTTTTATAGATATCAATTGCAAAGAATACTGGGACAAAGCATGAAATTTGGCCTTATAAGACACCACCAACATATCACCCTACTCAAGCCTCAGTAACTTATCATTCTTATGATCCCACAAGTATGAGGAACATACTTCTCAAGTAATAAATTCTAAATTTGAGATCAAGTTAGTGGAGGTAAAGTATCCCTACAAGAAAAAAAGGATCTCCACCATTGTTTAACCTCTCATTGAAACTAAAAAGTCATGAAGTTCACTTTATATCTCTCCAAAATCCTATTTTGTGTAGATAGTAAATGGTAAAATTCATACGCATCCTCTAAATCAACATCTTGAAGCACTAAATATTTCGTATTAAGAAACTAACAGAATAGATCATGTTTTATACTAAGAAACTTACAAAATAGATCATACTCATCACTAGTCATAATCAAACCTAATATCTGTCATTAAAGGACCCCCATCTCAGAACCTTTACCTATCTAAGGTGAGACAACAACATTACACTATACAATTAGGTGCTATAATGCCAAAACTATCTGAATAACCCCAACACCAACTAAATTGGTCAAAAATCCTAACACTTGTTGGATCACTTTTGAGGATAGAAGAAGCTTAGCTGTGCCACCCTATATGGGCACAACATTTACTAGAACTGGGACCTTCTCTTCCTCAACTACAACTTCCTCATCTCGAACTAAGTCTAGAGTAGCCTCATATAGGGGAGGGGATAGTAATTTTTTTCTAATCTCTCTTATGGCTTCTTGGTCTCCACCTTTATAGGGGAAATCCTTAATTTTCCTCTTCTTTCCCTTCTCGTCATCGTATCTCTACCCTAAACTGCGGCCCCTATAGCCAATGCAAGTGTTTTTATTATTGTTGCTATTTAATGACCTAACTTTTGATGATTTATGTGAAATACCTATTTTTCCATGATTTGAATAATCTACTCCTCCTCATGGTTGTTTTGTGGTATTTCTGAGGCATGGGGATAATTGGTATGGTTCTCAGTGCTTTTTGGTGTGATTTGTGTGAGTTTATGGTTTTTGATTGTTAAAATGGCTTCACTGTTGACTTTGGTCAATACTTTCTAATCTATGTATTAGATTAAAAAATGGACTGCCCTAGTAGATCTGAAACATCGATTTTAGGTTGATAACATGGTTGGTATGGTTTTATAGTTTTATAACTCATTTTGATCCTTAGTTCAAAAAGTTGTTAACCTAGGTTTTGGGGGTAAACTTTATGAAAATAATGTTTATTTCAAAAATTTGATATTGTCATTAAGTCCTGAACATTGAATTTAGTCTAGTTGCATAGTTTGTTTGCATTCTCAAGACTCTGGAAGAATCTCGAGTGATCTAAGGAGACTTGGAATACGACAAGTCTCCAGCTGGTGCACCACTTAGCCGGTGCACCCATTTAGGTGACCTTTTGGTTGCTTAAGTGACTTGGAAGTAAGCTGGGGGTATCGCTTAAGTAACACCCCTATCATGTAGACACCTATCACTTAAGCAAAAACCAAGTAGCTTATGCGACAAGCCTAGTATCTCGTTAGTGACACCTGGTCGGTTAAATAATGTCTGCTTAAGTGACCTAGTTATTGCTAAAGCAATGCCTAGGTGGGTTATATACCTCTTTCGCATAATTTTTCCCTATTTTTGAGACCTAAATATTTGGGTTTTGAGTTTTTAGGCAATTTCTTTAATTTTAAGCTTGGGTAAGCTCCAAATTCCTATTTCAGTTATCTATCTTTAATTCTTATCATTTAAATCTCGTTAAAACTTTTATTTCAAAGTGGAATTTAGGGATTTTGGCCTAGAAAGCCTAAATTAGAGATTCCTCAAAACTCTGATTTCAACTAATTTTCACTTGGATTTTATTCCACAAGTTCCTTTAATCATGAAAAATATATTTTTGGACTAAAATTCTAGTTTTATCCTTCTTTTTTAAAAACCCATTTTGGGGTCCGTTTTGACCCCAACCTAGAAATGGGCAATACATGTATCGTTGGCTTTCTTTTAACATATAGATTCTATATTTGTGTGTTTTAGTTGACTTCAGGTCTATTTCAAAGATGAAATCTTTATGTGTGGGAACTTATAGTGGAAATGGATCTATTATTATATTGTGCCCGTGTGGGGGCCTATTTTGTTGCTATTTAGTGGCTTTAGGACATTACTTACTAAGTTTGACTATGTAAAGTCTTATAAGATGTTTCAGCCTTGTGTATGTATATATATTAATTATATCTTTCTGGCAAAAAATCCTAAAATGAAATTTATGTTCTATCAATGACATATTATGTATATTTTGCTCTTTTAGCATATAGATTATATTGGATCATGGATGATTGGCATATTTAGTTGATTTTTGCTTGCGTAGATTGGCATATTATTTGTATTATGAAAATTCTCATTTGAGTTGGTTGTGAGCACTACATCCTTATATCATATACATTCATAAAACATTGGTACCACCGATTGAAATACTAGAAACACTGGTGTTTCTGATAGAAATATGATATCTTTAAAAACCTTCTATCAATGTATGTGCCAGAGAGGAGTTATGGATATTGGTATTGGAAATTAGATATTATATTATATATGGGTTGATGAACCACCATGGGTACTACCTTAGGAGCACAGCTCGGTATATGTAAACGGAGGTTGTGTGACAACCTCATGTAGAACTTCATCATCAGCATCTTTATCTTTATTTTATTTTACACTTTGAGTACATTTTATGTTCTATTTGTTCTCTTAATTTGATATCTATCTATTTATACTTCTTTGATGTGTTTAATTTGATGTCTATCCATAGTGTTTCTTTCTCGTACTTGTATGGGTAAATGTGTATATTGTAGAACTATTAGTGGAGATGATGTGGACTATCATTTGGGACATTTTCTGATTGCAAGTGACTTGACCATAGTGTATATTTTATATGCTTTATTTTTTACTTTAGTTAGTCGGCCTAAGATACCTACTGAGTAGAAGTGTATCGTACTCACCCCTACTGTGCCTTTTTGGTGTAGATCCAAGTACAAGTTTGTCGCATGATAGCTGATTCAATTAATATATAGAGTATATTTAAGGTAAAGTATACTTCAGAAGTTGACCAACTATATCTTTCTATATATTTCATTTCTTGACTTTTATTTTAGAAATAGATTATGATCCTTTTGGACTATCATTGTATCTTTTGACATTTGAGATGTATTTAGTAGGTCTTACACTATGACAACAGGCTCTAGGGAGATTGATGGTATTATAGCTATTTGATTTTTGTCTTTATTACTAATGTGCAATTTGAATTTTTTCTAGAAGTCTTGCTTTTGATTTTTGTATTGGTTTTTAATTTCATATCAGTTTGGTTAATGGTCTTACTTGTCAAGACTTGCTATGAAAAGTGCCATCATGACCCTTTATTTTTGTTTATGACATATTGGTAGTAGAGCAGCCAGGTTTCATTGGCCTCATCAGTGTAAGAATAACGTGTCTAGTAGAGTCCCGCAGATTAATATGTAGACATACGTATCCATCTCTAAGAGGCTATAAGATATCATTAGAAAGTTTCTCTTCTTTTGTTCCTTATCATGTGGATTTTTTCATACCATGTGTTCTAAGTCATATTTCACTCTTTTTGGTGTAGATGGTGAGTACTAGATCTCATGAGGCTACAGATACAGAGCCATCATTTGAGTAGAGAGCTCAGTATAAAGAGTGATTTGTAAGTTGTAGATGGGTCCGAGGTAGTGGACATCTACGAGGATCTACCCCGTCCATAAGTAGTACTAGGGGGATTTCCCCCGAGGTTCTGGTTGTGCATTTTAGAGATATGTAACTTATTATAATCCTACAGAGTTCTTCTATCCCGGTCTTGGAGGGGATACTGATTTGCTTGTTGACTTGTTTGGAGGGTGCTCTTTTGAGTGCACCTGGTGTTCCTCCATCTCTGAGTAGTGTACCTTCATCTGTTCTAGAGTAGGCCTATGGTGTTCCTATAGTTTTGAGTGTGGTTCCTCAAGTGGTGCAAAATCTACTTATGGTACTCCATAAATTTCGAGTGTTGTTCCTCCTTTTTGCCAATATTTGAGTATTCTGAAAATTGAAGTTCAACCTTCATTTGTGTTACCGTCTTAGATGGGATCTCCACTAGACAGATTTACTTTTCTCTAATTATTATGAGTATTATTATGTCTTTTGAGAATCAGACGAGGTTTGATAGATTCACTTATTTGGGTCCTCCTAGGTTTAGTGGTGTTGTAGGTGAGGATGCCTTTGAGTTCTTGATTGATTGTCATGAGAAGTTGCATAACCTTGGTTCTTTTAAGTTGCATGGGTTGCTTAAACTATTTACCAGTTGAAAGATTCAACCATGGATTGTTGGAGGTCAATTGTTAGTTGTAGGCCTCTTAGTTCATAAGAGATAACTTGTGATCAATTTGTTAAGGCATTATTGGATAGGTTTGTGCCTTAAAGTTCGAGGGATCATATAAGAGATAAGTTTAATCACCTAGAGCAGGGCTCTATGACTATTTTAGATTATGAGGTATTTTTCCACGCCTTGTCTAGATATCTTTATGGCAGTATTGCCAGTGAGTATGGAAAGATTTAGAACTTCATAAAGGGGTTGGATGTTTTGCTTTTGCTTTCCACATCCCAACTGGTTTTGTTAGAGGAATTATTTCAAAGTATAATGGGTCAAGCTATATGACTGGGTCTATGCTTTAAGTGTTTTAGGGAGGCACTAAGAAAGTACGCCTTTAGGGCGAGTTCAATGGTCGCTCTCCTCGAGGTAGATATTTTAGAGGTGTCCATGGGTATCATAGTAGAATAGTTCCTCGAGGTAGAGATTCTAGAGGTTTCCATGGGTATCATAGTAGACTAGTTTATAAAAACTTGTAGGGTTCTTGTAGTGGGTCTTATGGTTCAGCAACTTTGGGTGGTCATTCTAGCTCAGTTATGCCTCCTCCATATAGAGTTAGGTCATGTAGATTTCTTTGTGTGCGATAAGGTTTTCCATTTGGCCAAGGACTATCCCCGCCATGTTTTCAAGCCTACTCCTATATCTGTCGTGAAAGATAGAGACTCTACTAGAGGTGCGTGAGGCAAAGGTAATGGAGCCTATAATAGTAGTCGTATGGACACTCAGTTAGGTGATGGTGGTGGATAGTGTTGTGCTATACCTTCTAGACCAGAGTCAGAGGCTTCTGATACTATTATTACAAGTATCATCTTTGTTTATTTTATATTTCCATCAGTGTTATTTGATCCAGGATCAACTTTCTCCTACCTGTCAGCATATTTTGCTTTGGGTTTTGATTCTGCTAGTGATCCTCTTACTATACCTACTCATATATCTACCCTTTTAGAGAACTCTTAAGTGGTGGATCGAGTGTACTAATATTTTGTCGTGACCTTTGCTGGGCATAAGACTTAGGTAGATCTAACTATTCTTGATATGGTAGATTTTGATGTTATCTTAGGAATGAATGGTTAGCTCCTTATCATGCTATCCTAAACTATCATGCTAAGATTGTGACCTTAGCTTCACCGCTGATGACACTCAAAAAAAATAGCATTTAGCAACAGTCATATTTGGTCGCTATTCTATATAAATCCGTCGCTAAACAGAAATTGTGAAGGAATAGCAATGGATTTGTGTCTATTGCTATATTGCTCATTTCTACCCTCTTAGCGCCGAAAAAAAAATTTGTTGCAAAAATTGTGACCACTTCGCGACGAACTTATCGATCGTTGATTGTACCTATAAAATATTCCATTGTTATACCGTTGCTAATTTCAAAATTTATTTTCTTTGTGGCTAAATTTATGACAAAAATTTTTATCGTTGATCCATTGCAACATAGTTTGATCGATTGAGCAGCCGTCTTTAGCGACCAAATTTATATTTTATAATCTATCGCTAAAGTTTTTTTGTGTCCAAACATCCACAAGTTCAAGTATTTTGTCAAAAATAAAATAATGTCAAATCCACATCCATTGAAATTAGTATTTGTTACTACATAACTGTTTTCTTCTTTACTCCTCCCGAAGCTTCATAACATGATTCCAATTGAACAATTTCATATTTAGTTTGTCTTTTTTTTTCATACAATTTTTTCATGCTTTTCCTGTAATTAACAAGTGGAGATATTAAAATAAACTCAACTTCCTGTTGCTTCTTTCATTTTCATGTATAATATAAACTTTCGATAGATACCATCATGATTATGTGTATGAACGTGCAAATGTAACTCACTTGAAGTTAGATCTCGACTTATTGTAATAGCCTATACAAATAAATAACAGTCAATATTTACTTCATCAAGTAGTAGATAAGAAATAAACTAAAAGAAATAAAAATTTAGCCTATTGTGATAGAATCATCTGTGCTTATAGATTGGAAGAGAGGAAAGTGACTACTGAGAAGGGGAAGGAGAAAAAAGGTTATAGTGCAAATTTATGGTGGTCTACTAACACACTAGTGCAAAAACATTCAAGAGACCTTTAAAACAACCCACCTAATTATACAAAGTTTACTTTCTTAAACATCGCCTCAAGTCAAAACCAGAAAAAATAATTGAAATGGAGAGACTACAACTTAATTAATCTGAGTTTCACACAAACATTCAACACCAAAGTTAATAAGAATAAAGTCTTATGTTCGTCAAATGTTATATATGCATAAAAATGAAAACTTTCACACGATTTTGTAAGAAAAATTGTATCTAACAGCATTGTTCATAATAATTTCATCAATTATCGTAGCTTTGTTCATCCTAGAAAAGGTCACAAAACATATTCTGCAAGCCCGTTTACTTCCAAGCAAACAATCATTGAACTCCACGCCTTCACATCTTTAAAAGGTATAGCTTAAATTACTTCAATTTCCTTTTTAACATATCCACACTTCTCATACATATTAACAAGCGCGGTACTAAGTTCAAGATCATTCTCAATCGATCTCTTATCAATATATGTGTGTACCCACCTCCCCAAATCTAATGCTCCAGACATAGCACAAGCCTATATCACACTCACTATTATCACCTTATCTGGCACTACTCCCATCTTCTGCATTTACCTAAACAACCCAAAACACTCATTAACCATCCCCAATCTCAAATACCCATGAATTATCACACTCCACATAACTATATTTCTCTCAGATATTTCATCAAACACCTTCTGTGCTAATCTAATCCCCTCACACACCTCATAAAAAAAGTTAAACAATAGAAATTGGGTGTTTTAACATATGTTAAAACAAACACAAAATAATAAGAATCTTCTCAAAATTGGAAGCCAAATTTTAACTATTTCAAATTTAAGAATCTGTTTAGAAAAAAATAAAAAGAGTAGAAGAGGATAATGATATTAGGATAAAGAAATCACACCTGCGATGGGCTCTTACAAACCCATCTTTACAAAACTTATTCGGAGCGCTTGGCTGGATAATGTTTGAGATGGTAGCGACGACTGAAGCAGCGGCATCATCGAGTTGCAAGCATCGATGGTAGCTTATCGGTGGATGTCTTATGGGAGAACGGAGGAAGTGCCAACAGTGCTAGTCACTGCATCAGTCAGAGAGAAGAGGAGTTCGTTAGGGAGGGAGAGTAGAGGAAGACTATGCTCGATTGCGGTAGCTGGAGTTGGAAGTTTCATAATCTGTGGTGTGGTGACTGGATGGAGGGAGAGAGAAAAATGATGATGGCAGTGCCCCCATATCAGGTGGTCGAAGATGGTGATGAGGGAGAGAAACTGTAAATAGAGAGTGGAGAAGAAGGGAGGTACGGCCGAAGTGGAAATAATGGAGTAGGGTTTTTGTTCTTTTGATTAAAAAAGAGATAAAAAAAGGTTTTAGATCTCAGCCATTAGATTATATTTGATCAATGGCTAAGATCAAATTGATCTAAAAATATTTAATTATAAATTATAATGAATATTTATGATAGAAATTTTGGTCACTAAACAAAATAATTTTTTTAAAAAATAATTCTGCAATGTACCGATAAATATTGTGTTGCTAAATCCGTTGCAACAAAATAATTAAAATAACGACCAATATTCTGTTGCTAATCCGTCACTATATTTAGGCATCAATTTTTTCCGCAATTATTTAGCAACAAAATCAAAATTTTGTCACTGATTCGTTGTTAATAGCAAACATAAAAATTGAATTTCTATGCATGCGACCAAATTGACAGTTTTGTTGCTAATCCATCGCTACATAGTGATGAAAATTAGTCTGTCGGTAAATTTCATTGCTAAACACAGATTTTTTTATAGTGGGATAGCTTGGAAGGGTGGCTTCATTTGGGTCCTAAGAGAGTTATATCTTTTCTTCAGGCTCATAGTTTGGTTGAGAGAGGATGTTTGTCTTATTTCATATTTGTGATACTATTATTACTTCACCTCTTACTTTGGATTCTATTTGTATTGTTCGTGAGTTCATGGATGTTTTCCTACAGATTTTATTGGTATGACTTTGGATTATAATATTTACTTTGTCACGGATGATGAGCCAAGAACCAATACCATTTCTATTCCTTCTTCTAGTATGGCCCCAGTAAAATTAAAGAAATTGATGGATTTATTGTAAGAGTTATTGGATAAGGGATTTATCTGACAAAGTGTATCACCTTGGGGTGAATCTATCTTGTTTGTGAAGAAAAAAATGGGTCAATGCATATGTGTATTGATTATCGACAATTGAAAAAGGTAACAGTTAAGAATAAGTATCCTCTTCCTCGTATTATTGATTTATTCGATTAGCTTTAGCGAGATTTGGTGTTTTCAAAGATTAATATGAGGTTTGGATATCACCAATTGAGGATTAGAGCTTCAAATATTTTGAAGATAACTTTTCAAACTATGTAGGGTTATTATGAGTTCTTGATCATGTCATTTGGGTTGACGAATGCCCCAACCGCATTTATGGAGTTGATGAACTAGGTGCTTAAACCAGATCTCTACTTTTTTTTAATTATATTTATAGATGATATCTTGATTTATTCAAATAGTAAGAAATACCATAAGGAGCATTTACGGATCGTGATTCAGAGATTGAGAGATGGGAAATTATATGCTAAGTTCTCCAAGCATGAGTTTTTGTTGAAGTTTGTCTTTTTCTTGGGTCATGTAGTGATAAAGGATGGTATTATGATTTATTTAGCCAAGATTGCAGAGGCTCATGATTGGGCTAGGCCTATCGGTATCTTATTAAGGGTTTTTTCATATATTGCAACTCTGTTAACCAAGTTAACTCAGAAAAAGATTTCCTTTCAGTGGTTTGATACTTATGAGGCAAGCTTTTAAAATCTTAAGTATATGTTAACTTGAACTCATATCTTGAATTTTCCCAAGGAAGGCGTAGGATTTACCATTTTATGTGTTGCTATTAGAGTTGGGTTAGGTATTGTTTTGATGTAGGATGGTAAGGTGATTATGTATGCTTTTAGAGTTGGGTTAGGTGTTGTTTTGATATAGGAGGGTAAGGTGATTATGTATGCTTCTCATTAGTTGAATCCCCCTGAGAGGAATTTCCCTGCCCATGATTTGGAGTTGTGTGCAATTGTATTTGCTTTGAAGTTATAGAGGCACTACTTGTATGGAGTTCCTTGTTAGATTTTCTTAGATCAGCATAGCCTTTAGTATTTCTTCACCCAGTAAGATCTTAATAAAAGGCAGCGCCATTGGATTGAGTTTTTTAAGGATTTTTTTCTTTGCTATTCTCTATCATTTGAGCAAGGATAATATGTTTGTGGATGCCTTGAGCCAAAAGTTGACTAGCATGGGTAGCTTGGCATATCATTTAACCCAGGAGAGAACCTTGTCTTTAAAGGTTCACTCATTATCTCAATAGATAGTTAGACTTGATATTTTGACACATGGATATTTTTTGGCATTTGTAGAGGCTAGGTCTTCCTTGATGGAGCATATTCTGGCTCATCATTTGATGATGCTGGATTCCGAGTAATTCAGGAAAAGGGATTGAGTAGAGAGGATAAGAAAGCCTTGCTTGATCTAAATGGTTTTTCGAATACCGGGGGCCCAGTTTGTATTCCGAGAGTGGGTGATTGGATTATATTAGTTTTAAAAGAGGTTCATTTTTCCAGGTATTTTATTTATTCGAGAGTGACTAAGATGTATTGCGATTTGAGACAACACTACAGATGGGGTGGTATGTGGAAGGATATAGCAGATATTATAGCTCATTACCTATATTGTCAGTAGGTAAAGGCCTAATATTTGAGACCTGGTCATTTTCTTTAGAGGTTACCCATTCTCGAATGGAAATGAGGATGATTCACTATGGACTATGTGACTAGGTTACCCCGTACTTCTTGTAGTTCTAAAGTGTTTGGGTTATTGTGGATTGACTGACCAAATGTGCTATTTTAATTTTGGTTTAAGTTTCTATCAGTGCTGAGAGGTAAGTCGATATCTATATTCGTAAGATAGTTTATCTTCATAGTGTGCCAGTGTTTATTATCTCAGATCAAGGTTTAGTGTTCACATCTAATATTTGAAAGATTTCTTAGGAGGAGTTGGGTACCCATGTTAATCTTAGGATAACTTTTCACCCTTAAACCAATGTTTAGTCGGAATGAACTATTATGATTTTAGAGGATATGCTCTGTGCTTGTGTCATGGATTTTGGAGGTCAGTGGGAGTTGATCTACTTTTGGTAGAATTTGTGTACAATAATAGCTACCATTCCAGTATTGAGATAGCTCTTTTTGAGGCTTTGTATGGTAGGTATTGTTGCTCTCTAGTTGGTTGGTTTGAGGTTTCTGAGATTAGATCTCTTGGTATGAACTTTCTTTGTGAGTCTTTGGATACAGTTTGGGTCATTCAGGATAGACTTTAAGTGGCTCAGAGTAGCCAGAAGTGCTATGTGGATTGTAGACTTCGTGCCATAAGATTTAGTATTGGTGATTGTGTCTTCATTTGTGTGTCACCCGTGAAGGGTGTGATGAGGTTTGGGAAAAGAGACAAGTTTAGCCGCACATATATTGGACCTTTTGAGATTCTTTGGACAATTAGGGATGTGGCTTATAAGTTAGCACTGCCCCCAGATTTATTAGTTGTTCATCTAGTTTTTCATGTTTCCATGATTCGGCATTACATTCCAAATGAGTCTTATGTCATTCTTTGGGATTCAGTCCAATTAGGTGAGAGGTTGTCTTTTATTGAGGAACCCATCTCCATTCTCGCTAGGGTTGTTAGGCAGTTGGATTAAAGAGATATTCAAGTAGTTAAGGTCCTGTGAAGACATCGACCTATAGATTAGGCTACTTAGGCGGTTGAGCCTAATATGCATGGTAGTTATCCCTAGTTTTCCTCTGGTTTAGGTATTTCCTTTGCCTTTATTTTGAGGACGAACTAGATTATTAGTAGTGGATGATTTAATGACTTGATTTTTGGTGATTTATGTGAAATGTTTATTTTCGTGTAATTTGAATATTTTAACCCTCCTCGTGGTTGCTCTATGGTATTTCTGGGTGAAGGGATGATTGGCTTGGTTTTCAATGCTTTTCGGTGTAATTTGTCTGAGTTTAGGATTTTTGGTGGTTAAAAAGGATTCATAGTTAACTTCGGTCAACATTTAATGATCTGTATGTCAGATGGATAAATGGACTGTGCATGTAGCTATGGTACATTGATTTAAGGTTGGTAACATGGTTAGTGTAGTTTTATGGCATTAATATTTCATTTTGACCCTCGATTTGGAATGTTGTGAAGTTGGGTTTTGGGGGTCAAATTTGTGAAAATGACATTTTTCAAAAAACTGATATCTTTATTGAAACCAGAATGTCAAAGTTAAACGTCTACTAGCATATTTTTTCCGTGTTCTCGTGATTTTGGATAAATCTCGAAGGGTCCATGGAGAGTTGGAATTGTCCAAGTCTCCAGCCGGTGCACCCTCTTAGATGACCTTTTGGTCGATTAAGCAACCTGCTAGCAAGCTAGGGGTAACGCTTAAGCGACTACCCATCGTGTAGGCGCCTTTTGCTTAAGATAAAGCCAAGTTGCTTGCATGACAAGACGAGTATCGTATAAGAAAAACCAGGTCACTCTTAAGTAACTCGATGATTGCTTAAGTGATGCTTGGGTGGGTTATATCACTCTTTTTCATGATTTTTCACTATTTTTGCAACTTGGAGATTGATGTTTTGAGTTTTTGGGTAATTTCTTCCATTTTTAATCTTGGGTAAGCTCTAAATCCCTATTTAAGTTATTTTTCTTCTATTCTTATCATTTAAATCTTGTTAAAACTTGGACTTAAAAGTGAAATTTTGGGATTTTTGGCCTGAAAGGCCTAATTTAGTGATTTCTTGATCTAAACCCCATTTTCAATTCATTTTTAGATGGTTTTTCTTTTATGAGTTTTTTTAACCGTGGGAGTTAAATTTTTGGACTAAAAATCCAATTTCACCCTTCTTTTTTGAAAACCCATTTTGGGGGTGACCCCAACCTAAAAATTGATAATATGGGTATCATTGGCTTCCTTTTAATGCGTCTATTCCATATTTGTGTATTTTAGTTGATTTTGGGTCAGTTCATGAGGAGAAATCTTCATGGTAAAGGCTTTTTGGACCGATTTTCGGCATTCAAGGTAGGTTATGGATTTCTTCAGACTGGGTTGGGTAGTTTATTTTTGTATAAAATCATGCCATGGGTGTGGGAACTAATCATAGAAAGAGATCTATTATTGTGTTGTGCCCATGCGGGGGACTATGTTATTGCTATTTGGTGGCTTTGAGACATTAATTGTTATGTGTCACCATGTGAGATCTTATATGATGTTGTTGGCCTTGTGTATGTATATGTCTTGATTCTATCTTTTTGGTGATAAAGTCTAAAAATTAGAATTTATGTGGTATCAATGGCATATTGTAAATATTTTGCTCTTTTTGCATATAGATTATATTAGATCATGGATGATTGGCATATTAAGCGGATTTTGGCTTACGTGGATTGGTAAATTCATTGGATTGCAAAAATTCTCAATTTGGTTAGTTGTGAGCATTACATCCTCATATCATATACATTCATGAAGCATTTGTACGACCATGAAAATACTGAAAACACTGTCTTTTTCTGACTGAAATGTGACATCTTTAAAAACCCTCTGTCGATGTATGTGTTGGAGTGGTGTTATGGGTATTGGATTGTAATGGTTGATGAATCTACCATGGGTCCTACCTCGGGAGCACAGCTTGATAGGTGTATACGGAGGTTGTGCGACAACTTCATGCATCACATCATCATCATCATCATCATCTTTATTACATTTTACACTATGTACATTTTGTGTTGTATTTGTGTTCTTGATGTGACATCTATCTATTTATACCTCTTTGATGTGTTTGATTTGATGTCTATCCATTGTGTTCCTTTCTCATACTTTTGTGGGTATATGTGTATATTATAGAACTTTTAGTGAAGATGGTGTGGGCTACTGTTTGAGATATTTTCTGATTGCAAGTGATGTGCCCATAATGTGTATTTATATGCTTTATTTTCTTCTTTGCTCAGTCATCTTGTGATACCTACTGAGTACAAGTGGACCGTAGTCACCCCCTACTATGTCCTTTTTGTGTAGATCCAGGTACGATTACACTGAATGGTATCTAATTCAGCCAATATCTGGAGTATATTTTAGGTAGCAGTTGATCTATACTTTCAGAGTTGACTTACTACCTCTTCTTATCTATTTTCTATCTTCTTTTGTATTTCAGAGACAAATTTTGATCCTTTTGGACTATCATTGTATCTATTGACATTTGAGATATATTTTGTAGTTCTTACACTATGACACCAGGTTTTGGGGAAATTGATGGTATTTTTGTTATTTACTTTCCCCTTTATTACAAATGTTTGGTTTGACTTAGTTTTAGATATCTAGCCTTGGGTTTTGGTATTGATTCCACAGTTCATATCAGTTAGGGTGATAAGCTTACTTGTCAAGGTTTTTCATGACTAGGTCCATCATGATCTTTGGTTTTTGGGTCGTGACATGCTCTAACTGAAGGAGTATTTATAGTCTGCAAAATAATAATAATGGATGTCAGATGCTAATTTGGATCACCGAATACAAATTGTAATCAAGTACTAGCACAAAGAAAAGAAAGAAATGAAAGTTTTTCCTAAAGTCTGGTAGCCTCTCAAAGAAAAGTATAGAGATCACCGTACTATTTTGCAAGATTCTAGTAGACCTGTTCTCATACGATGAAATAGAATAACCCAGTGCTTTGATACCATCTTTGTCACAATCCAAATGACCATGAGTGGCAGCTACCCTAAATTTATAGTGGAAGAACCGATCAACCTAACCCTTAGCCAATAACTTAAATCATACACTTAAGCAATTACTAAGACACAATACCATTTATTAACTTAAATTCATGACTAGTGTAATATAAATCTAATATCTCCAAAATATCTAAATTATAACCAAAGTGCAGAAGTACCTCTAAACTATTACATCCCTAGACCTGCAAGAACTACTAATCCAAAACAAAGTCTGAAACCATAAACCAAAATACAAAGTGAAAAATAAAGAAGTCAGTGTCCAAAATAAAGGACATGAACATGATGAATATCCAAGGGTTTTTCGGACATGATTCTCACCCTTGAATTGATGCTGCTAATCACAAGCTAAAGCTAAGATCAAGTATCAAATTTTTCGACACGCTCAACATACAACAATAAAATAAGCACATGTAGTATCAGAAAAATTAATGTACTGTTAGGTATCATCAACTGACTCAACTTAACACCATACAAATAGATAAGATAAATAAAAGCAAAAAGTAATTAATACACAAATTATAATCAAGTAATAATTTAATTCATATTCATTATCACATCAACTTACAAAACTGTTGGCTATACTCTTCATATTAATCCTTTACTTCAAGCACTTACACTTACACGATTTAATCAACAATAATCAATGTAAACAACCACATGTGCAATACAACCAATGAATATGTTTTAAAAATAGTGTACATACATACTAGGGTTCGCAGGGATACTTAGTCATGATCTGCAGGGGACGAGCTCAATCCACGTACCGTATCAATGTGATACCTAATCACAATATCAATTTGTGTCGTATGACACCCGATTCCAATATCAACACAATAGGTAAAACCTCAACAAAATTCTATAAAGCATAATAATATCAATATTCATGTTCATTGTTCATACATCAACACTTAAACCTTCAAATTAATCATTTTGGCTTAAACCTTATAATTATTTTAACCAACAATTACAAGCATTCCCGAAGGCTAATCACAATCATCTAACTCAAATATAAGCATATAGTCAATTCAAGTATACAACTAATTTCAAACCATAACCTACCCCGTATAATTATCCAATTGCACTAGTTAGCCAAAGCTTTTCCATTTCTCATAAGCTCTACTGGTTCTTGGTCTATAAACAACAAATGAGAATGATTTAACACCATATTTTTTACTTCTAAACATAATAAACCCAAACTCATCAATTCTAACGCACGAACTTAACCAAGTTTATTATTGTAGGATCTTCTATCTTTAACCTCTTTGAATTCTCTATATTTTACAATTACAATGAACAATTCTATGCTAGGAAGTGAAATTTAACAACTTACAGTGAAAAATAAGTGAATCTGAGCCATTCCCAACCCAAAATTTCATTAAACCTAGGGCTAAACCTTAATTTTACCCATGCTCATGATTCTTATAGTTCTAGAGATCAACCAAAGTAATCAAAATTTAAAAAGATGGAAAGCCATACCTTAATGTCGGAAAACCCCAAACAATGGTGAAAATTACCTTCTCTAAACCTTAGGTCAAAAACTAAACCTTTTGGAATGAAAAATTCTATGATTTAAATTCTTTGTATAAAACTCCCTAATCATTGTTGAAATGATGGATTTGTCGCTGCAACAACATTGTTGCAATGACAATTCTAATGCTGCAACGATACCAAGGCTAAAACACCCTTTTACTGTGGAAATATTTTCATTGTTGCAGTGACACTACTACAGTTGTACTTCTATTGTTGCAACATTTCTTAACCATTAGCTCAATCATTTCTCCCACTATGCCTATTTAACGATATACTTCTCCTATTTAACATCCCATACTATCCTTTTGCAGAGATTGTTGTAATCGAGTTCTACGGACTCATTTTATGCACTAGAAGCTTCTATGACTCCCTAAACTTATCATCTGACATAAAATCAAATCAAATACACAACTAAAGAACAAAAAATAGTTGATTTCCCTGTACCACACAACATCAAAAATTCACTAAAAAACTAGGCTAGCACCGAATTTCACAAATTTAGCATGGGAGATCTAAGCTATAAATTTACCAACCACTCACCGTAATGACATTTTGGATCATTTCAAAAAGTCAACCAAAAGTCTATGATGAAAGTACATTAGTACACCCCCAAGTGTCAGAAGGACTTAGGGTGATATTCTACTAACTAGGTTGAAAAACTTTAGCAGAGTCATTTTTTCAGAAGGGAACACTGAACTAAATTTCATAGTGATAAACCTATTCAGAGTTACAACCTAACTTAAAATAAAACCCTAGTCTCTCTTTTACTATAGATAAAATCATAATCAATAAGAATACAAATGTTACAATCTCAAATCTTTTATATTCTCCTTTAAACACCCCAATTTGAAATATTAACCACTAGTTCGAATTTGACTATCATCGTAATTTCTAATTGATAGCCCTCAACTTACACGTCAATTTTAGTGCAAGGCGGTCGTCATCAATATATTTACCCAACTTTTGAGTCGAGGTTGAATCCATGAGAAACAATGTGAGTGTCGATCAAATTAGCTAGAAATAATGGATACTTGTTAAATTCAAACCTAGAAACAAGAAGATGAAAATGAGGGGTTTGGAAGAAATTTCACAAATAATATTTTTTTTTGGGATTTTCTAGTATTAATTTGGGGTTATGAATAACTAGAGTCTTATCAATTAGGCACGGGTCTTGGGATTATGCTTTCCTAGGGGCGACATATGCATGAGCATGTGATAACTTGATGTAAATTCTTATTGTTGGTGATGTTGTAGGCTAAGTTAGAAATCCTTGAGACTAGTTTGTCATAAAAACCTCTAGGGTATCACTCATTGAACCTTTAGAGTACCTAACGAGTGCTTCAATCATAACCACCTAATACCTCAATTAGGCACCCATATTTCTAGGATGGTACCCTAAGTACAGTCAACATCACAATCACCCTTATGTCTAAGATAGTGAAAATTATCAAACTAAACTCAATAATTGTCTACTATTATCTTGGTTCCCACATCCCTCTTTTAAGGATGATGAGGGTTCCTATAGTTCACCCAAACCCCTCTTTCAAGGATGGGGTCTTTCACCTAAAAATCCCAACCAATTTACTCAAGAAATAGTAGAATCAAACATCACTAACTAGTAAATGCACAAACAAATCACATCCCACACATATTTACTTTCTAATCTAGCATAATACCAAGAGGAAGAACCAGCTACACATAAAAATAGTAAGCAAGATATAACCAATAATCTACATTGATTAGATCTATGAAAGACTAAGTGAATGTTACTTCAAATTTTGAATATCTACAAATCTTCAATAGGAGTGAGATAATCCTTCACTAAGAAGCTACTCCAATGTATTATTCACCCAAAATTAATAGAATATTTTCTTCTCCAAGTATGAAGGCTAAGAGCTAGAACAATGTTCAAAAATTGGGAAAAGTTGTAGAATATAATGATTAGGGTTTGAGTCTTTTTTTTGTCACATTTAGGATCAGCTAAGTGCATTTACATTTCTTTCCTTGGGCTGTATTTTTTTTGCTAAGCCACAATTGTAGAGACTTCACCGCAACCGCACCTATAGTGACCTCAGCCAGAGCCACACATTTGCAGTTGGTTGACATTATTTAATGACCGCGATCATGAACCTCAGACCACGACCACGAAAACTGAGGCTATGTATGTTCCAGGTCTTCATCTGCACTTCTTTGTTTCCTTTTGATCTTTTTTAGCTCAAATATGCATCTTTCCATCTCATAAACAATATTCCTACAACATGGGGATATTAGTGCATTTAATCACAATAATGTCTCATTTATTCCTTCATAACATGGTAATGTGCACTAATGATGAGTGCGAATGAGTGGTAAATCACCATTTATCAACACCCCGAACTTAAAGCTTTGTTTGTCCTCAAGAAACACTACCTCTAACCATGAGACAAAAGACATTTATGCCAAATTTAGATGCCAAATTTAGATGCCTTACAGATCACAATAACTTCAAGCATAGTCACAACCACAAGTAGCTCCTTGCACATGGGCCAAGCTAATCTCACTACACCCCTCATCATAAAAGTGAGATATCTAAGGATGCATAAGACTTCAAAGAGCAACCAAGAAACAACAACCAATACTCTAGAAGTGACTCACTTTTGAACAAAACTAATCCATACTCCTCTTTGCCTCAATGCTCGAAAGGTAACAAAATCACCCACCTCAACTTGTTCACATGCCTCCCCATAAGAAAGAAAATTTCACCCACCAAGTTTCCAAAAATGCAAGAAGGAATTTAAGTGCAAAACTCTCTCACACACAAGAACCCTATATGTAACAAGTGACATACAATAGGCTTGCCCCTATTTTCAATCACCGTTACAAAGAAAGCAAATGGTTGCAGAAGGCTTTTTTAGCTAGGGATAACATTTATACACGGGTAGGCTTTTTTAGCTAAAGTGGGCTTTCAAAAGTCATAACAAAGGCCTACGGTCATTTCTCCAACCAAATACAATCCAAATTAGCATTGAGAGACTAATAGGGAGAGTTCTAGATGACACAAGTATGCAAAAGATGTAGACAACTAACTCACCACACATGGCATGTGAACTCACGAAGGAGGCTCAATTGCCCCTCCCGTTAGAGACAACTTATAGAAAAAGATGAAAGTTTCTATCAATATTCACAAGTCAAAAATTTATGGAGTCACAAAAAGAGAAAAAGTTTTTTTACAATGTTGCTCATATCCATGTCCTTGATTTTTGAAAAAGTTTAGACGGAGGGGGCTATTTGTCTTGCATATGCACCACACATAATTTTCTAACTTATGGCAACAATTGAAACCTTACTCTCATATTTTTGGTTCAATATAGGCAAACCAACCATATTGATACTTAGACTTTGCTAATGGCATACAATTTGATCCCAAATTTACAATGCCATAGGTACTTAGACTTCCCTTGCATTTATGAATTTGATGCCATGGGTACTCAAAATTACCCTTCATCTATAGGTTAACACCCAATACGATGCTTTACCCTTAAGAATGTAGTCACTCAATCAATCATAGGGCAAGGCTAGTCAAGAATCACTATACTCAAAATAAAGCTAACGTAAAAAGAAAAACTAAAGTAAAACCACATGATAATCCATGAAAATGTAGGCACCATCAAAGTGCCCAATGTAGCATCCCAAAACAAAAATAAAACATCATCCAGAATGTCATCAAAACCACATAAAAGTTACCTAGAAATATGAAAACAACACAAACCCAGAGGCACCCCCAACTAAAAGGATAGCAGTTTCCTCACCGCATAATCAATAAAGCATAAGCAAAAGGTAAGTTCCCTCCTTGATTCTACATCAGGAACTGCTCTTTTCTATTGACTCTACACCATTACCACCGCCATTATCAGCTGACCAATTCATAGGGGCCTCATCATCACTCTCGGCCAGGGGAGAAGGCAATTCATCATGGGGTTTTAGGACCTTTCACAGGCCCTTAACCCCCTTCCATATTTTGGTGAAGAACTTGTCCCTATTCTTCTCCATCTTTTTCATCTTGTTATACGAATCCTTAAATTCCCGCTATGATCTGGGCAAGGCTGTATAGGCTCTTTCCAATCTTGCAATAGTGGCTTTCTGCTTCTACTTCTCTTCTCGGTAGATTTCATAGTCCGATCAAGCTATATAAGAGTGTTTGGAAGTGGAGGACTCTCCTGGTCCCTGAGGCAAACTGGACACTGGCTCCCTTGCCACCAGTAGTTGTCCTGAGATCTCATCAAAAAGATTTGATGAAGAGTGTCTACAAGATTTTTTGTTCTCCTGGGTTGTTTTGCCTAAGTCCACCTTTCTTTTCTTGCTCTTACCAGGGTCACCCTTACCCCGAAATTTTAATGGGGAGATGCGAGGGCCTGGGTACACCCAGGTATCTATAATATATTCCTCCATCTCTAGTCTCTTACATAGATCAGTGATAAGGGAAGGAAAAAGAAGAAGTGTACCTCTATGATTCTTAAAGTGCCTCCACTTTAAAATCTTTATTTCTTCCATGTTCAGAGAAACTCCAGATAGGATGTAAGACACCATCTAAGCTCACATATCTGTGACTGTAGTCATGTGTGTACATGACAATACTCGACTGCAGATGATATTCAACTAAAGCCTAGCCTCTGTTGTGAAATCGTTCATAAAAATATCTCTATTGGTGATAGCCCAAGGAACTTTCTTTCTAGGACATAGTATGTTTGCCATCCAGGTCCCTGGCTCACATCGTTTTTCCTGAAATAGAGCCATGGCTGCATTCGGGAGCCCATATATTTCATTGATCCGCCCAGCTCCAAAATGCACTTCCTTTCCTTGAATCATCATCACTGGTTTGTAAGAGAAACTATGCTAAGTTTAGTGTCAAACTCACACACCTAATGCTCATTATCATAACAAGGGTCTGGAGCAAAACACATCCACCCAGTAGTAGTGAGTCAGGCATGAAAGGCCGAAAGTTTCTCCTCCACTCTATCTAAGCAAATGCCCCTTTCTGGGAGCAATTTGTTTGTGGGAGATCAGCATAATAGAGGTTATGGAACTCAGTTGACATAAATTTGGTATTGTCAAAGTCTCCTATTTTGTGGCTAAGTACCTGTTAGCAACAAAATTCAGAGCATCAATAGCGATCTCACACAAAAACCATGTTAGATTGGCAAGATAAGTTCATGTGGTAGTGTTACAGAGGTTTTGGGATGAAAAAAATATGTGCAAAATTTTGGACTAAGCTGGAAACTAGCCTTAGTTATGGCGATCGCGTACCTCTTACCGTGACCGTAGTTCCATAATTGTGAATGAAGGACCACAATTACAATTTTGCAATTGCGGAACTGGTACTGCGATCGCGGTAGCTGAGACCTTGCTTGATAGTTTCTGCAAATTTCCCTTCAAAGCAGATTTTTATCCCAAATTCTTGTTCCAACTAGTTATACAAATTTCATACTAAAGGAACTAAATAAAAAATGTATGATTATGCCCTCAAACTCAAAGAAATTAACATGGAATTCGTTGGGGCATTAAATCAAATATATGGTGTACACATTGATTTCCAAAGATTTATACCTAATTATGGGTATTCAAGACTTCCTAATTAGAGTGTACACCAACTACAACAGCTAACCACCACAATACTAAAAAACATGCATGGATTTCGTATAGAAACAACTATTTCAGGCCTCTCCCTAAACGACAAGTTCTAAGCCTTAAAGTACAAATGAGGGAGTTGAGACCACATACCGTATTACATGATGTACAAAGATTGGAATGCATACTTAGATCCTCACATAAGGTCAAAATTGGAGAGAATTTGAGAGAAATTATAAAAGGTATGCGTGTAAAGAGACTGGCAGTCCGATGGTCTTTTAATCTAATTCGACCACGATTGCAGTCTTAGTTCCGCAATCACAGACATACGGCTACCACGGCCGCAGTGGCACATACCATATTTGCGATAACTAAGACCAAAATTTAGGTCCACTACACTCCCCTCTTCAGTCCAAACATAACTATTTCACGCATTTCCTTTTTCAATTTCAATCAACACTTCTCATAGCACCACTCTTTTCATGGATTATGCATGCAAAAAAATAAAATCTACTCTATAATGCATAATAAAAGTATACGGGCCACTATTCATGGCGTGATGGGTTTTTTCCCATATTTTTGTGGTGGAGAACCCCTCCAACTATCATTTGTGTTTCCACTTAGAAGATTTGAATCTCTTTCCCAACTTTCGCTCACTATGAGTTAAGTAGCAAAAGGACAGAAGATTCAAATCTTCCAAGGTAAGACAAGATAGCGAAAAGGGCAGGACGATAAAGCTTCTGAAGACTTAAACCTTTTACCCAATTTCACATCAAATTTTTGGCTTGGCTTATTGGGTAAAAGTGAAGACATCAATTGGCCTCTATTTGTACATTGGAATTTGAGCTCTTTGGCCTTCAAGTGTAGGGCTTCCATGTGCTCTTTCGGAGTGTCATATTCTAAAATGTAGGGATGGTGACTTTTTTCCCCATAATCCACCATTTGTCTAGGTAAATAGATTCCCATCACATCCTCTAAGCATAACGTTGAAAAGCGGTTTGAATGAGGTCTACCCTTTAATTTTGGAATTGCATCCTTAGTAGCACCCTTACCCCGAAATGGACTAGAGTCATCGCGAGATATGTGCTTTGCTTCTTCTTTTGACTCTTGTACCATTTCCTTGATTTTGGCATCATTATTATCTTTTGACTCGATTGGTTGGGAAATCACCAAGGATTTTTCGTTACTAAGCTCGTCATCATAGATTGGTTTCTCTTTTTGGTCAACCTTTTCTTGAAAAGTGGGCAAGGAAGTTGTATTTTCAAGGCTTGTCTCCTTGCTAATTTCCTCTATCTTGACAATTTCCCTTCCAAATGCCTTATTGAATTGATGTATGTCTTGCACATTCTCCCCCATTGTAGTTACCCAGTCCAAAATAGTTTGAAGCATTGCTTCAAAACTATTGGACCCAGTATGTTGCTCTTCCTTCTTCTCATCATCATAAGACCTATCAAACTCATAAGATGACCTAGCATTTCAATTAGAATAACAAGGGGAGGGGGAATTTGGGAAATCACTCCAATATCCATCTTGACCACCACATAAACAACAATCATACCCTAATATGATTGAGATGATGATTCCATCTCTCTCCCAGGAGCATATCTACAATCTCCCCAAAGGTGGATCTATCACAATATGGACATAGATAATCAAGATAGGGCTTCGAACTACCAAAATCATAGTATTCTCGAGATGCCAT
The DNA here is from genome assembly GCF_002878395.1 of Capsicum annuum. Classification (NCBI taxonomy): domain Eukaryota; kingdom Viridiplantae; phylum Streptophyta; class Magnoliopsida; order Solanales; family Solanaceae; genus Capsicum; species Capsicum annuum. The sequence continues at coordinate 83,803,445 of NC_061118.1, read as the reverse complement.
AGAGAAGACTATACAAAAATAAAAAATCTAATATATAAAATCCTACTGAATGGGCAACCTAAAGGCTATTTTAGATCCTACATGGGTTTGAAATAGTGAGATCCTTTATCTCCTTCCCTCACTGGAGGAGGAGTTTAAGATGTTTTCCATACCAAGGGGAAGCCCAAAAATCAATCACCTTGGTTTTGAAGATGATGTAATCATATTATGCAAGACTGATTTAGGCACACTACAAAGAGTCACATTAACTTTAGAGATGTATGAGCTTGTATTAGGGAAAAAGATTTATAAGGAGAAGAGTGCAATATATTTGCATAAAGGTGTTTCCTAAGGAATAGTAGTGATGACAAAGGTAGCTACAGGTATTCTAAGAAAACATTTTCCTTTTACTTACCTTGGATGTCCTACTTTTCACAAGAGGAAGAAGAAGGATTACTATCAACATATCATGAACAGGAAAAGTAGTACGCTGCAAGGATGGAAGGGAATGATACTATCATATAGAGGGAGAGCCATACTAATCAAGAATGTCTTGCAAAGTATACATGTCCATTGCCAATCAGTCGTGAATCCACCTATGAATGTGATGACTACTATTCAGAAAATGCTAGCTTAATTTTTGTGGACTAATCATATAGAAGGAAGGAGTAGACATTGAGTAAGATGGAAAAATTTATGCCTACCAGAGAAAGAAGGTAAGACTTGGATTTAGATTGCTACAGGATATGGTTATGGCTCTCTTTTGAAAGTTTTGGTGGAATTTCTGAACAAAAGAGTCTATTTGGAGCACTTATGCAAAGTAAGTACTGCAAAAGAGAGCACCCTAATATGGTGATGTGGAAAACTGGTTCAGGATCACAAGAATGGAAAAAGATATCACAGGCCAGGTACTTAGTAGAACACCAAATATTATGGCAAACTAGAATAGGTATTTCTAGTATATGGTTTTATAATTGGACAACTTACAGGAGACTTATACACAAAAAATTAGGATTGCAGAGAATCGGATGACAGATAACAATGTGTTGACTGATTTAATGCTAAACGGAAATTGTAATGATCACTTGATCGCTGAGATATTTCCAAATGAATTTGGATAAAATAAAATATCCAGTCATTACTGTTTTGCGAAAATTTTGACTTTTTAGAAGAGTCGCCACTTAATTTTGAAAAAGAATTAATAAACCTTTATAAATACTTTAAACGATCCAAAACAGAAAAATCGTTTAAGTTTGAAAGATTCTGAGTAAGCGGTTCCTATTAACACTTTAGAAAGGTATTAGACACCTAAAACACCTGCTAGCTTGCGGTTATCCAAACTATTTGAAAAAAATATCTTTTGATCAACTTTGAAAAGATTGATTTGTTGAAAATGATCTATTTTTCAGAAAAGACTAGTATAAAATAGATTTAGGCTAGAGATTTCAACTAAGTCTAAACAGAACTAATAAACAAATAAACACATGAAAAGGGGAAGGGAGGAGAAAGTAAAAGATATTAGGCCATTGGACCCAAATCAATGAGACTTATCCTAGTCTAATTAGACTTTCGACCCATTTCACCTGTCCTAATCTAGTTTTCGAACCTTTGGCTTGAGCTCGTTCCACTTGTATTTGTTTACAAATTTGGCTTCGATGCCCAAACGAATAACTAAAGAAATAAATAAATAAATAAATACGACAACAATAAATAAATAACAACAAAGAAATAAACAGAAATGAGGCTCGGGTTTCATCGTCGCTTCAAGAATGGGACTTTAACCCATTTCCCTTCTTTCAATTCCTTGTATCCATATGCTATGTAACCGACTTTGGATTTCTTTTTGGGCTTGACCCGATAGGCATAGTGGGCCCCAATGGCCCATTTAGATGCAAAGGGAAAGAGCCCATTGGGGCTCCGAAATGGATTTACATGCAAAGATAGAAGAAATAAAATACATTAACATATATTCGACAAAGTAAGAAGAAAGGAAAAGTAAAGGAAATCAATGCATGCTCAACCAAAGTAGGAAACTAGAATGGTTAATACATGGTTAATAGGAGGAGAAAAAAATGATAATTAAGACGTGATCAACAAAGAAAGAAATAAGAATTAACACGTGATTAACTAAAAGAAACAATGTAATACGATCCTAATCAACAATCAAGAGCCAATGGGAAATAATAAGGCATGTCTAGATCAATTCAGGAAAAGAGACAATATGCAAGTTAAAGATGGACTTTACATTTCAGCTAATAAAATAGTTACACTTCTCTAACTACTTTGGACTAATCACTTGCAGCATGCCAATATTTTTGATGTAACTGTTCAACATCAGAATTTCTTAAAGCTTGGAATTCAGTTACTAATGTATGGAGTATGTTCAATTACACGTAACGATGATCAGTAGAATAAATTCAATTCAAGGAACCTCTGAAAAGTTGCTTAATCAATACATAAGACGACCCAACATTAAGGATAACCATCTCAAATAAAGAAATAAACCAATCAATACCTAATTAATTGAACCGGTTGACTCATATTACTTCAGTCAGCACAATTTTAAGCTACACAAAGTAATTGGTATACTGTAAAGCCAGATATAAGTTAGCTTATCCAGATTATAATTAAGTTAAAACATGCTTATCATCCCGATCATATATCTAGAAGGAAAAAAGAACTGTTCAGACTATAAAACTCGCATCGCTTTTCTGGGAGCATCGACTTCTCCAAAAATCCCCAAAAAACCAAATTCGATAAAACCAAGCAAGTGGAAAGGACAATAAATATCTAGGTGAAGTTATTAACAAAGAATGAACAAAGAAACATTTTTTTTCGTTAGTTGACTCACAATGAGAACGTGATTTGTACTTCTCAGAAATACGTCTGCAAGGGCCTCCTCATCCCCTCTTCGACTCCAACACGAAATGAACTTTCGAAAGCTGAAGGCAGGGTCCTCGAGGGTTCATGTGACTGTCACCTTACCCCAGACATATATCTACCATCTCTATTGGTCTCAAAGGTCAAGAGCTATAAGATAGTCTGAGTCCGACTGATTCAGTGAATTAAACCACCACCGGTGACCTCAGATTAAGGACAAAACTAAAGAAAACCGGGGCGAATCGAAGCAAAAGTACACTTAAGGAGACGTAAATAGGCTAGAATATTCGAACACCGAGACAACAAGTCGAATCGTGATACTCAAAAACGTGAGAATAACTGGGGATGAATGAAATCTAATGTTACAGTAGTTTCGAGAGCAAGCACAACAATAAATCATGAAATTTAAGCCTTTCAACTCAAAATTCTGAACAAATCCAAAGAAAACTTACACATTTCTACTTTCGTCTGACAAAATTCAAGCAAGACAATAATCTAGCACCTCACAATGGGAGTCTTTAACTCATGATAATACAATGAATGAGGAAAGGTAGCAATTTGATGATATACGGGGATTTAACCAGTCAACATATTAACATGAAAAATTGTGTTCAAAGAAACCAACGGGGAAAGACCTATGATTCAATAAACAACATAACGATCAATACAATTTAACCCTACAGCCGACGAGGCCTTCTACAGCTACTCCTAACACAGAATAATATCGAAAAAGTTATTCATAACTACAGAAGGTCAAGATGAAGCAGAAAAGATCGAAACTTGAACAGAAAAGGATATTACCTGTTAGGGAGCAGCAAAAAGGGACTCAAACTTTGATGGAATCTCGATTACCATCGGATGACCTTTCCGTGACTTCTAAAACTTCGAACAGTCATCGACTCTTCTTAAATGATAAAATTAACCTAAATAAATATTTTAAAGTGCATTTATCTGGATGAAATAAATATTTTAATTTTATTAAAATTTGAAGAAACTCGGGGTTAAATTTAGTCGTGGAGAGTAAAAAATTAGGTGTCAACAATTACAGAAGGGGATGATAGGCCCATATGGATGCTTGAGACAAATTAAAAGTTTTCAATGAAATCAGCATGGTAATATATTAGACAAAAGAAGCAGAATAGCAGGACTTTTAAGGAGATATGGTTAAAAAGGTTACCTTCTAAAATGGCTTTCTTCATATGGACGATATAGAATGGAAAGGTTCTTATAGATGAAAATATAAGGAGATGGGGTGTTGAGGGGCCATCTAGATGTTGGTGTTATGTAAATCCAACACAAGAAACCATATCCTATGTGTTTCTAAGATCATACATTACTAACAGGACATTGTCTTGCTTTTCATCTTTTGTAGGTATAAATATACATGGTCTGAGCTTCAGGGAGTCTTTAATGGCAAGGTGGAATGCAGATATATGGAAAAAGGAAAAAGCTTATTTTCAAGATATTCCTAGTATGATTATTTGGGAGTTATGTATGAAAGAGGGGAAACAACAAAAACATAATGAAAAGAATATTTTAGCTTATAGAGTAAAATTAAATATAACCAGAAATCAAAGCATGCTGTTGAAAGTTAGAAGGCCAAACCAAGATTTTATATATACATGGCCAGATATTCTGAAGGAATTTGAGCATAGCAGGCCAAAGGTAAAGGTTAGTAAAGTAATCTGAAAATTTCCTCAAGAAGGGTGGATTAAATATAACACTAATAGAGCATCTAGGGGTAATCCAGGTGTCAGCTCATATGCATTTTGTCTAAGAAATGAATAGGGAGAATCGTTATATGCAAAAGGTGCTAACATAGAAGATACTACTAATGTGGAAATAGAGGCAATAGCTATTTTTCAGGCATCCACACATTGCAGTCAATCACAGCATAATAAAATCATCATTCAGACTGACTCTCTAACTTTGCAGAAAAAATTAATCAGAGAGTGGGATTGTACATAGAGCATATCAAACATAATAGAGCAAATATGGACATTACTGGAACATAAACAGGTATAGTTTCAACACATTCTCAGGGAAGGGAACCAATTAGCTAATTATTTAGCTAATTTGGAAATTGATAAAGGGGATTTTGCATTCACAAGTTTCCATAAGCTAGAACATGAATCAAAGAGGATAATTAAGAGTGAAAAATTACAATGCCCTTACTTAAGATTGTCACCATCAAAAGGGTGAAGGTGATGGGGAGGCTAAAGCTTGCTTTGTTCACATGCAAATATATACAATCCATGGTGGCAACAAAAAAAGTGAAGCAGCTAGCTAGCCTATACTACAGAAGCCAATAAAAAAGACTCGCAGCAAAAAGAAAAGGGTCACTTAGTCGGATTGTAATTGATAAATTTGAAAGTCATATCACTCTCCGTATATTTATGGTCCTAAGCATCCCATTATCTCCATATCAGCTATCTGTAAAATGTAAGAGGTTAGGAACAATAAATACTTCTATCTACATGAGGATAGAGGATCAATTATTGACGTACTCAAAAGAAGTAATAGTCTTCAGGGGGCACGAAACCTCAACAAAGCACAAAAAAGATGATATTTTATGCATCCGCTGAAGACCATAGCTAAAGATAAAAGAGAAAAATGAAAAAGGAGCTGAAAATGTAGAGTTAGTCAAAACAAAGGGCAAACATTGCTACTTACTTCTACAAGCTGAGATATGCAGATACAAGAAGCATCCAAGGCACAGAGTTTACCACCCAAAGCTGGAGCAAGATGAATTGGTGGTTGAACAGTGGCAGTAACAACATGTTTCAGGTGTGGTAGGGTTGAAGAGGAGGAGAAGAGTAAAGTCTTAAATAGGAAACCCTACATCTACACTTAGGTGTAATAGTATAGGTTGGGCCGGGTTGGTAGATAAAAGTAAATTTTATTTTATTTTGTTTTGTTTTTCAGATGGGTTGGCTCATCTTGTGTAAGGACTAAGTTATTTTTGCTCTATTATTAATAACTCCCCAAAATTATACATGAATCATGATCGAGATTCGTATACATATTTAGTTCCAGAAATCTAACATGAAATTTATATAAAATTTATACAATTATTATACATATTTTATGCCTATTTTATATAATTTTATACACAAATTTATGATCGAAATTTCCTTGGGAAAGATTTACATATTTCATATCGATTTTATTCATTTTTATACACGAAAATTGTAAGAAAGCCTCTAAGCCTTGAGTGAGATATATTCATATTTTATACTAATTTTATATTTTTTTTTTACACAAAGAATGTGATTGAAAATCTAACCCTTGAGCGAGATACACATTTCATACCAATTCTATACAGATTTCATATAAAAAAAGTAAGCAACACTTTGTATATGCTTTGAAAAACACCTGCTACGTCCGACAAACAAAAATCTCCTGCTAAGTTTGGTAAATATGAGTCTAATTTTTTGTATATAGAGGAAACTTTATCTTTAATAATTTACTTTAATTTGAATTTATTGCTTAAATATTCCTGTGATTTTTTATATATTCACTTTTCTTTTACTATGAACTTATAAGTTTGATGTCGCATAGTTTACACTGCCATAGATTAATACATTTGTTAAATAGTTCAAACAATAACATAACTTCATTGCATGATAGGTTTTAAAAACTTTTCAAAAGCTTAAAAAATGAAAAATAAATTTGAATGATATCTAACGAAAGATAATTTAAATATCTTTCTGAAATATTTTTATTTGTGAAATTTATTTTGTTAGCATTTTGATCTAGCTGATAGCTTTAGAGTTATAGCTCTAGGGTAGAGTTGATAGCTCTAGGGTGATTATAGATTTGTTTGATCAATTTTATATATTATCAGTTTAGCTATCGATTTGTAAATATGTTATACTTATAACAAAATCAATAAGATATTGTTATCTATTTTCGGTTTAACCAATAAAAATTACTACTTCTTTTCCTTTCTCTTATTTTCATTTGTTTATAGATATATATAGGGCGTATCTATACACCCAATCATCATATTTTTCCTATATTTTTTGGCCTACTTTTGGGGACAAATATAAATATTTGTCTATATCTTGTGCTATATCAATAATAAATCAACTAAAGAAAGTGATTAGCATGTTTCAACTGAAAATGCACCGGAAAAGATAGAAAATGAATAGACAAAGCATGCACGAGAATGATAGGGAGTACGAGTACATCCTTACAGCCAAATAGAGCTCTGATCCGCGTAACTAGGAGCCACAGGAGTAAGCCCACTCCGTCAGCTCAAGTCTATGCATTGGACAGTGCGCCATGCTATTTGGCCATCAATGGAATTTTATTATTTTTTAGCCTACTTCCAACAGCCTTGGGTTTTAAAGGGGTCCACCTCTATAAATACCCCAAGGATGACCTGCAGTTAGCAGTTTACAATTTTTGAGAGAAAAAATAGTGAGCACAAGGGTTTTGCCAAGGGTTCTTCATCTTGAAACTCAAATACTTCGTATTATGGTATCATTAACATTAATTCTTGTGTTTTTCATCAGATTGTGAGTAGCTAATACCCTTTTTTTGGGGTTAGCTAGAACATGATTGTTTGGTATTTAATTTGAATCAATGGAGTTTATTTCTCATTAGATTCACCTTTTACCATCTCCATGTTTATTTTTTTCAATTTCAAGTTTTTATTTTAATTTTTTTTATATATTTTGAACAATTTTATAAAATGTTTTAGTGGTGCAATTCCTGAGTTAAGTGTTTTCATTAACCAAAGTAGAAAATCTTTTTATGGAAATCTTGAATTATGTGGTGCCCCCTTTAAAATTTATGTCCAATTTCATCTACAAGAACAACTCTATTAGGTTCCTCTGAGCCAACTTCAACTCTGTCAGGTATCTGAGCCAACTTCCTCTCCAGCAATTGCAGTTATTCTTGCGACTTTGCAGAGATTGAAATTGAATAAGTTGAATTTATTTTGAAGAAGGTGATTATTAGGATTTGGTTATTGTTACTGTGGTGCAATTTTGATGAAAGTGCAAAAAAAATTATAAGAAAATAGTTCTAATTGTTATGTAATGACTGAAGGGAATGAAGATGTTTTGTGGAGAAGAGGGACACGTGGAGTGAAATTATTGGTGCAAAGAAAAAAAGAAAGTCAAATGGTAAGAGAGAGAAAAAAGAAAGAAGAAAAGAACATAAAGAAAATAATTAAAAATAAAAAATATATATTTTTTATTAAGTCAGACGTGTCAAATTTTAATTGTTGCGTGTAAAGCACTCACTTTTTGAAACTGAGTTTCATCCAAAAACGATGTAATAATATCGATTCAAAATTATTTAAGGGGGTATTAGGACACTCACAAAGTTCAAGTATCTTTTTGAAAAAATGTCCCAACATTAGGGGGGTATCTATGTATTTTCTCATTGAAAATCATATGTATATGAAAAAAATCAGCAATTGTTTATTAACTAAATACATCAACCAACTTATCATTTGTTGTATTTCCTACATGAACACCTATTGTGACCTTTAAATCCACATGAACTACAATAATTTTTATTTTTCTTTCCAAACATATCTCGTTCGGATTTTTCACGATCCTTCTTTGGAGGTCTTCCAGGGGGTCGCTTGTATTTTGGGGGCAGAACTACCTCATTCATTATTTTCTTGGAATTACCCAATTATCTTTGTGTGGTAGAGGATAAATTGGAAGATCATATATTCTCAAGACGATTTTTGGCTTGCATAGATCATAGCAATATGGTCTCTTCTTAAAATTTTTGCTATTAAGAATTGCACAAGTATGAACACACGGCATCTCATCCAACTGAAATGCATTACAAGAATAATTTTTTTTCCTTAAGACAAACAATAAAATATTTCTCTTGTCATGGACTGTATACACATACTCTGATACAGGTATAATCAAAAATTATTAAAACAAAACTAATTAGTAAAATAAAATTAATTTGACAGTTATAATAGATACAGTTTGGCAAATGTATTTTTCCATCGCAACAAATGTGTATTGGAAGATCATATATTCTCAAGACGATTTTTGGCTTGCATAGATCATAGCAATATGGTCCCTTCTTAAAATTTTTGCTATTAAGAATTGCACAAGCATGAACACACGGCATCTCATCCAACTGAAATGCATTACAAGAATAATTTTTTTTCCTTAAGACAAACAATAAAATATTTCTCTTGCCATGGACTGTATACACATACTCTGATACAGGTATAATCGAAAATTATTAAAACAAAACTAATTAGTAAAATAAAATTAATTTGACAGTTATAATAGATACAGTTTGGCAAATGTATTTTTCCATCGCAACAAATGTATATTGCAAGTCTGAATATGTATATTTCTGTCATACATATGTATTTTTATTACAGAATATATTTTCTTTAATTTCTTATTTGTATATGAACATATAATTCATACAACAAATGAAAATACTACTATATATATAACATAAATACATATAGCTGGCAACATATATAACTGTCACTGATCACATAAACATAATACATATGTATATTATAAATGCATATAGATGAAAACATATTTAAAGTCAAATACATTTCTAGTATATCTTACCAACTTCATCCATTGTACATGTAGCTACAAAAGTGCCAGTATACAATCCTCTGAGATGACTTGCATCAACAACTATAATAGGTCTACAATGATCGAACCCTTTGATGAATGCAGTTAGTGTTACAAATATATATAAAATCTCATTGTCTTCATGCTTTTTTATTCTTATATGTGAACCTAGATAACTAGTGTTCAACACATGTATGTATGCAGGCAGTTTCCCGTATGATGTTGATGGTTTTCCTCTCAAATCTTCAAGTGCTTGTTTCTTAGCTCAGCAACACATAATATATATTAAATCCATACCCATGTCTTCCTTCATGTCACTTTTGATATTAGTTGCACTGTATTTTTGCTTGTGGCTTTTAAACTCTGGTTTGACTATACCACCAATCAACTTACTAGTAGCATGCAATTTAGGATAAATCTTATCTTTGATCGAACAGGTATGTTCTAGTAAAAATTCTCTCACAATAAACATTTCAGATTCGCCGATACCAGATGCACGAAATAAAAATTCACAATTACTGAATCTGCACAACAATGTATAACTGCAAACAAAAAAAATATATGCCCAAATACAATAACCAACTTGAAAAAACAAAAAATTAAATGAATAATACACTTATCAGGTTTTACTAGATCTTACAAATAGTGATTGAAACTTCTCCTGAATTATATAATCCTTCATCACCGATTTTAATACACTTTTCAAGACATAAACTTGTTCAACATTAATATCTTTGTGATGTGGGTCCAAGATAATAACTATAGCTGTATACATTTCAAATACATCCAAACATTCTTCTGAAGAAGGAACAATTAATGCTCTTTGAGTACTTGTAATTACCACGTTACTTGTAGTGACAGACATCTTTATACTTTCGGCATGACATAATAATGAACTTACCAATGTGCTAAAAGTATCATTGTCAGAAATACTTACATACAAAGGCAAAATACTCATATCCTTCAATTTCTTTTTCTGCATAATATAGACCTTCAAACCCATGTCATTACGTATACGGATTTGCCTTGCATTATCCGTTAATTTATATTCTATTTGAATGCATTTGAAGGTCAAATCTACATCAATGTGAGAAGCCAGTAGTGTGTACAGTTGGTTATACATAGCGTTTATGCTCAACAATATTACATCACTGATGTAATCTTCATATTGTTGTTCATATGTCCATCTACCAGAGTGTTTAACAAGAACATGTATGCTTCCCATTGTCAATCTCCAAACAAATATAAAATAGTAAAAATAAAATAAAATTTCAAATACGTACTATATACAAAAACTAATTCGTTTATACAAAACTGCAAAACGAAATCAAACAGAAAAAAATTTAGTCGAACACTAGTCAAACAAATAAATTTTAACGTATAAAAATTGAATTTCAACTTTCAAATAACAGAATGAAAAGGACAAATTTGAAATTAAAAGAAAAAATCGAGAACTGAAAAAATTCATATACGATCTCAAATTTTTGTATCCCGCGATTGTTAGAAGTTTTTTTTAGCAATTTTCGCATTTTCATTTTATGAAAACCACAAATAGAATCAAATTTGTTGATCAATATCTGTAATTGAACCGTTGTATTTTTAATCTTTTCTTCAAAATTTTAGTCGATCGGCCAAAAAAAAAAAAACAGAAAGAAAAATATTTTTGAATTTGAAACTGTATTTTGGATTTGCTTTGAGTTGCTGATTATGGAAAATGTTTTTTGAATTTGAATTAGTAGCTGTAATTTAACGGTTGTGGTAAAAAAAAAGAGAGGTTTATGAGGTAAAGAAATCTGTAAAATTAAATATGTCATAAATTAAAGAACAATTTTTTTTCTTGTTTAACTCAAATAGATTTGAGTTAACTAAGGAACAAAATCTTTAATTGTATATGTATTTAAATAGTAATATTTTACTCAAATACAAAAACATATTGCTATTTTTGACAATTTTGAAATTGTTGCAATAAAAATGACAATTAAGACTCTATAATTGCTAATTCTGAAATTTTCCCTTTTAACTATTAGTTTATTCTATCTATATTATAGATTAAGTATTAAACAAGTACAGTTTACTAATTGCCAAGAAACGATGGAGAAATTAATAGAATCATCAGCTAAAAAAACTTTAGTGTAATTTTATGTAGAGTAATTAAATTAGCTTAATTAGGAGATTTGTTTCGATTGTTAGACTACCAAGGAGGCAAGTGTGATAAATCCCCAATCTGGATTTGCTACATTAAACCAAATCATAAACATATTTCACGTGTACATCATTAATTGTTCATCAGGTCAACTTATTTTCAATTGTTTTTAAATTTATTTAATGTTGATAATAGAAATGATGTTACTGTATAGGAATACGAGGTAAACTAACTCGGACTAAATAGATTATTATAATTATTCTCGTCTTTTTTTTCTTTTTGGCTTTTAATTAAGTTGCTTGGTAAGACGATTTGCTGTAACTGAGGAAACATGTTAAGATCAATATCAAGTTACGTTATGTAAGTCATGTTGATACATAACCATATATATGAACAATTGCGGACAATTTTCTTAATCATATACTATGTGTTGGGATGCATAAAATATATAGTTACGTATGATTGATTGATATATAAATTAATATTGTGGATCCGTCTATGTAAGGGCCTTATCAATTAGTGGCCGAATCCTGTGCGACTAATATACCTCTGGCTTCAATAGTCAAATTTTGGAAATGATTAAAGAGTAATGAAAGTAAAGAAATGCAAAGTAAAAAAGGAGAAAGAATCACATCATGACATCCTAATCATATATTACGTTGTACTCTTTTGAAAATCCTTTAATCATATATTACGTTGTACTCTTTTGAAAATCCTTTTTCTTTTTCTCTTTAGGAATCAAGATTATGAAATGAGTTGGATCCCTCTTGATCCATTATTAGCTTTATTAAGCAGCCGGTTGGACATGAAAATTATTTTATTTTTTTTAAAAAAATTTATTTTACTTTAGTGAAAAAAGTGAAAACAAGATGCGTTTGACCATGAAAATTTCAAATACAATTTTGGAATTGTATTTGAAAAAGTAAAAAAAAAGTTTTACTTGTTTTCACTTTTTCACTCATACTTCTCTCACAAAATTTCAAAAACAACTTTAATTTATATTCATGGTCAAGCACAACTCCAACTTCAAATATAACTCCAATTTCAGAAAATTATGATTTTTATGGCCCAACGGGGCCTAAGAATTAGTTGAAAAATATTTTTGATTTTCAGTTCTTTTTTCTTACTCCTTATTAAATGAAATACAAAAAACATGTGTCTCGCACATGTAATGTTTAATTATTTACAATTAAATAATTTTATCTATTGCGAAGATTTTTAATGAAGTATACAATATTCAAATCACTTTTTAAAGATTTTTCACACTTTAATATTATAATGTAAATATAAACATAAATTTTAGTGTAAGTACATATATACTTTACCATCAGAAATTTTACGTGATTGATGTGAAATATAATTATAAATTGCAATCTTCTTTAATTTGCAACTTCAACAAAGATTTGTCATTTGAAATGGTTCTCATCACATGACTGAAAACAACAAAATGAACATTGAATGTATTAACCCCAAGGGTATATATATATATGATTTGTAAATTATGGAACTAATATCTCTTGAATTTTTTGAAGTTCCTCTTTTATATAATGACAAGACAATCTTTCATTTCATTATTACGAGATGATTGTAAAAACATCTCATTATCCAATTCTAATAATAGAAAGAACAATAATTGTTGTTACACATTATATATTATATGAAGTCAAAAAATTATAAAGGAATTACCCATCTTGATTTATCTATAACCACCATGAATAATTATAACTTAAAGTTTAATAATGTTAAAAAAGTATACACTAAATTAAGGATGATAGTGTAGATATATCTTTGACGAAATATATGTATCACCAGAAGCACATATATCCTTGTTGAACCATTTCACTTTTTCCTTTTTTTTAAAATCAATTTTTTACAAAATCATTGATTACATTCTTATTACGTATTTTAAAAACTTTTAAAAATTTGAATCTTCTTAAATTTTTCATATTCTAACGCTTTTATATTTATTTCTAGATTTTCAAATCTTCTTAAAATCAAATTTAGTTGATTTAGAATTCTTGAACTAATGAAAAAAGTATTAGTTGTCTTTACTTCTAATAAGGAAAACTTTTATCACAAATATATTTATTTAATTTTTAACTATTCAATATTAGGAAAAAATAGCGAAAAGACGATTTTGTCTAAAATAAAGACTTTTAATGAAGGGTAAAAATTTCAAACAATATTCCTAAGATTCTTCACACTTTTAAAATTTCAAACAATATTCCTAAGATTCTTCACACTTTTAAAACAATATTCCTAAAATTGCTAGTAAAACTTTAGTTCTTTTCTCTTTGGCAAAATGGTTCGATGGCCCCTTGTACTATGTTGGTTTTGTAAGTTAGACACTTCTACTTACGTGTTTGTCATCTGAACCCTTGAACCTACTAAAAAATAATATTTTAAACACTTTTTTTGTGAGTGTAACACACTCGCCACGTAAGCTACCATATCAGCTTTCACATCTGCCACGTCAGCTGTCACATCAGCCGCCACATTATTTTTAAGTATTACATTAAATTTTGTGTTATTATTAAAATGCTACACAAGAAATTAAATATTAAAATAAATTTAATTAAATAAATTCTTTTTATAAATTGTAGAAATTCTAATACACAAACACAATAAATTTTTAATTTAAATTAATTTAAATTTTCAACTATAAATTTAAATTTTTAACTATAAATTCTAATACACAAACACAATAAATTTAATTAAACATCAAATTTATTCTAAATAATTAAAATTTCTCTACAATTAATTTAAAGTTATAACTATAAATTCACATACACAAACATAATAAATTTTTAATTTTTATTTAAATATCTTTAACAATTTGTAAAAGTTACAAAATTAATCCTAAACAAAATAAAAAATTTAAATTGAGAAAGTGAATAAAAAACTTAAAAAGTAAAACAACAACAATTTTTTTTTTGGACAATGAACAATAACAACAATATCAACCACCACAAAGACCCTCTTCAAGGATATATAAATTTTTTTTTTTTTGACAATGAACAACACCAACAATATCAACCAGCAAAGACCTTCTTCAGGGAACAACATTTTTTTTTACAATGAACAACAACAATATCAACCACAGCAAAGACCTTCTTCATGGATATATAATATTTTTTTTTGACAATGAACAACAACAACAATATCAACCAGCAAAGACCATCTTCAGGGAACAACAATAATTTTTTTTTTACAATGAACAACAACAACAATATCAACCACAACAAAGACAAGAGATATATAATGATGAAGAAAAAAAAGACGAAGAGAGATCCTTGGGGCTTTGGGGGTGGGGCCGTTAATGATGATGAACATGGCAGCCATGGCTGGACGGAGGGACGAGGGGACAAGGGTGAAGGGTGGGGCGGGGGTGGCTAGACGGGGGAGGGAGAGGGGGTGGAGGCTGGACGAGGGTGAGGGATGGGGTGGGGTGGGCTGGACGGGGAGGGTGCTTGGGGAGGGGGGGCTTTTTATTTTATTTTTTTAAATTTATTATTTTTAAATTTTAAAAATAATTTTAAATTAAAAAAGATGGAGGAAAAAAGGACCTATTTTTTTTTTTCTAATTTTAATATTATTTTTATTTTATTTTTAATTATTTTAATATAAAATTGATCAAAAATTAACCCTCACTCGCACCCTAGGCATGTGCCTGTACGCGCCTCGTCCTTGTCAGCCCTTTTAATGCCACATAAGCCTGGTCAACAGTCAAAGGGTTTGAAATATTGCTTTTTAGTGGGTTCTAGGGTTTAGATGACAAACATGTAAGTAGAAGTGTCCAAGACACGCGCATGCGTCTCGTCCTTGTCAGCCCTTTTAATGCCACATAAACCTGGTCAACGGTCAAAGGGTTTGAAATATTGTTTTTTAGTGAGTTTAAAGGCCCAAATGACAAACATGTAAGTATAAGTGTCTATATTACAAAACGATATAGTACAAGAGTGCACCAAACCATTTTGCCTTTCTCTTTCATAAAACTTGAGTTTTAATTTCTTGCATTTGCGGATACATACAATCAATGACTTGTCATTATTATCTATTGGCCATCAAGACAAGATAACTTTATCTCCGTATTTTCACTTTAATGTACCAAACAAATCTAATGAAAATCATAATTATGTATGACTAAAATTTGGACGCGTTGAATGGAGTTTGTTGGTTGATATGGTGTACTCATCTACTACGTACTTATTAGTCCTAGATAAAGTTAACGGAAAAACTACGTACACTACAAAATATGATTGTAACATCAAGTGAATAGTCTAATGAAAAAAACCAGCGGTAGAACATCTATTAGTACATTTTTTTATTTATATAATTGTGGAATTAATGATACTAAACCATTGGGACAAACAGAAAAAATTAATGAAAAAATGTTTATTTGGACGGACGGCTTCCTCGTCTTTCTTAGCCTACACATTTATATTACCCCCATTTTTGGAGTACAATGTCTTCGGAGATTAAAAAAATTGATAATAGATAATTGTATTCTATAAAACAGGAAAAGAGATCAAATAGAAACTCAAAAGCAAAAGCATAGTCTATTATATTATGGCAAAAATTTCAGTGTTTCTCCTTCTTATAATCACATATCTATCAGTATCAATATAGCAATTGCCAGAAATAAATGTTGATAATTTACAGTGTACTTTTAAATTGATGTGAGATACCTCAGACAAGATGATTGTCTTGATAAATGCTTAGAGTTATATGGAGATAAATTAATTGGTGTTATGTGCATTGCTGATCGAATACTGCCTGGGAGGCTAGAGCCTTTGTGTGTTTGTGGATCCAAATGTGCTAAGAAGTTTGAATGATATTTGTATGTTGGTTTCAAAAAAAGTAAAGATCAAATAGAAAGAACATTTTATTTAACATATACTCAAAAGACTCATTTAGAAAATGATCTCCTTTTATATAGTATATATGTTAAATATTCTTCGTTTTTTCTTTCCAAATATTTTTCAACTTTTATGTGAGCCAAAAGAGTCGAACACTTTGCATCTTTATGTTAACAGATGTCTGAAAACAATAATGACAATTATGCTTTATGTACGATTTAGACATACATAAAATTGAGAATAAGAATATCACAATTATAAAATGAAAAGATTAAAGAACGTGAAGGGATTATAAAATAGTGATTGTGATTCGATACATGGCACAATGAAAACCTTCTACCAATAATTCATGAGTTGGTGCAATAATTCATGAGTTGGTGCTTAATTCTGAGTCCAAAGCTGAAAGGGACAGTTTTTCAAGTTTAGGAGTCAAACAGACCATCCTTTTTTTGGGTGACAAATAGACGGTTCGCCTTAAAAATGGCGAACTAAACTTAGCACCATCAACTCCGTCGGCAAATGTTTGCTGCAAGTGGAAACAAAAAATATTAATGGGGTTTGCCCAAAAATAGGGCGAACCACATTTTGATAAGAAAATATATAGTTTGCCTATTTGTGGACAAACTACTTTTATTTGGGCGAACTATGATTTTTCCACTGATAGATTCGAACTATCAAAGAGCGTGTCAAACTTCATAGTGTTCTATAAAGTCGTGGTATCACTATCGAATGTGGATCTCTTCAATGGTAACAGAATGATTTTCGTTTCATTTGTTGACATACTTTCTATCCACCGAAAATAATCACATCCACCATTTTCCTAAAACAACAAAATAAGAAAAAAGATTAATATATATACATTTTTTTTTTAAATTGGGGGTAGGGGAAGGGGAAGGGGGATGAGATTATAATTTGGGGAATCGAACCTTCACCAATAAGGTGGGAGTTCAGGTAACTAGCCAACTAAGCTACTAAGATTCCACCTAATATATATACACATATTTTTAATTGAACAACTTAAAATTTTTACCCTTGAATGCACTCAACTCCAAAACTTAGATCAAAATTTCTTGAAATCTTTGATATTTTCATTTTACAATATTAATTGTATTCATATAATACATTCGGTTCAATTGACTCTAAAGATATTTCAGATTATTGAGACATAATTATCAACTTTCAAAGTCAAAAAGAGATTATATTAATAGAATAATATAATAAATGAATGAAATAGAATGAAGTGAACAACACATATTTATTAGTAAGAAAATTGTACCACTTTTAAATGATTGAGGTGACATATTGAATAAATAAGAATCTCTTGGGAATATTAATAGAGTGAGAAATCAATTATCAATCGAACCACTCAATGGAAAAATCATAATTCTCTAAATAAAGTAGTTTGCCCACAAATGAAAAAACTATAAAAAAGAACTTATCAAAAACAATTTTTGTCACTTGCAACAAACGTTTGGCGGCGAAGTTAACGATGTTAGGTTGTAGTTCACCCATTTTTGAACGAACTGTTTATTTTATTACATTAAAAAAAAAAGTTTGTTTTAGCTCCTAAGTTTAAAAATCTTTCTTTTTCATTTCTGAATTCGCTTAATTATGTCTTTGCTTTAAGTATATATTTAATATGTTACGTATATTCCAAAAAGTATGATAGTCAAATGCAAATTCTTTTGGTTGTTTTGTGTCATGTGTGTATATATCAAGTAAAGTACAATTGTTTTAAAAAATAGAATCAAGAAATAAGATCGTCCACCATACTAAAACTTTCGTTATACATGAAGTCTAAAATAAATCTATATATTACACGTAGTCCAAATTCTTTTGGTTGTTTTGTGTCATGTGTGTATTTATCAGGGATGGTTCAAGGGTAAAGCTAGTAAAGCGTTTTCTTTAGACCCCCAAAATTTTGAGGCCCCAAAAAATTTAATATGAATTTTATGATTTTTATTTCACTTAAAATAATATTAAAGATTGTAAGATATAAAAGATAAAAAATTAAAATTAAATAAAAACGAAAGAAGAGTTATCTACATATTATTAAAAATATTTTAAATTTTTTTATCAAATCAACACAGTAATAAATAAGATTTTCACAATAATATTCAAGGTAATGCATTGCAAACAAATGATTAATATCTTATTAGTTAAAATTACTCCTCACTTTTATAAATAATAAAATTACATTGTGAAATTAAATGCTTAATGTCTTCTAAGAATACTACACGAAAAAAAGTAGTACGTAAGAATAAGAAAATAACTCTAAATTATGCATATATTTAAGACCTCATATTAAAATTTAATTATAAACCAT
Source organism: Capsicum annuum (assembly GCF_002878395.1). Lineage (NCBI taxonomy): Eukaryota > Viridiplantae > Streptophyta > Magnoliopsida > Solanales > Solanaceae > Capsicum > Capsicum annuum. Next base: position 83,784,668 of record NC_061118.1, on the reverse strand, counting down.
TAATTTTATTGAAACAGCCTTGGTATATATCACAAGTAAAGTATAACTATTTTCAATAATAGAAAAAAAAGCTAACTTAGCATATTAAAAATTTCTATTATGTGTGAAGTTTAAGAAAATCTACTAGTATAAGTATATTACTATATGTAGTCTTATCGATAATAGAATCAACTAAGAATAAAACAAAAAGACACACCCTTCCAAAGACAAAAGTGAAAGGCAAGATGTGACATGTATATATTTATTGATTAAGACTATAATCTGCTGGTCTTTTAACTCACTTAACGTGCCAAAGAAAAACAAACAATGTTTGACTAATAACTACCTCATTCTGTAGCATTATGAATGAAGTCAGACTTGACTAAGGATCTTGACCAACCAACTGAGGAATCATAAATTGATTTTGTGATATTCATAGGAAAAGTTATCATTTTGATCTTAAATTATGATCGAAAAATTCAAGGCATATCTAAATTATTAAAGTAACATAACACACACCTATATTATTTAAAATAAATTTATTTATCCCTCAAAATTGATCGGGCAAAGAATGTGACATACACATTCCAACATGTGCGTGAAAAGCGAAAAAAAAAAATTAAAAGCTTATTAAAACGTCCACATATCATTATTCAATTGGATTTTATCAACTAATTCTATTTAAAGTTTTTATTTATATTTATATAGTTGTTATTTTCTTTCTTTACTTTTTTATATGTTTTTCTTTTTTTTCTCTCTCTCTTCATCTTTGTCTTTTTTTCATATTTTCTCCTCTCTTTCTTAACTCCATCTCTAATTTCTTAGATCCATTTCTTTTCTCAACCTCCGTCTCATCGATGAGTTGACAAATACACTTAGGCTGCATTCGTTAATTTTAAGATTCAGACGTCTGAATCTGAAGGTACATCTGAATGATTAAGATGTTGTCTCTAGATCTGAAAACTGAATCATTAAGACTATTTATTTTTCAACATCTGAATGTGTAATTTTTTTTATTTATATATATAATAAAATAAAAAATATAATTTAAATAAAAATTAATTATATATTAAAAAAATATGTAATTTAATGCAACAAAATTATTATTTGATTGAAAAAAATATTTATGTTTGTTAGTGATAGTGGAGATGGTTTATAATAGTGGTTGCAGTGACAATGATTGATGTTAGTGATTAATATGTTAGTGTTAATAGTTGTGATGGTTGATATTATAGTGATTGTTATGATAGTGGTGGTGATTGTGATGTGACATTGCTTGATGTTAGTAGTTTGAAGTGTTGATTGCGTTGATTGTGTTGGCTGAAACATAAATGCATGATGGTTGACGATCTGTTGGTGCTAGTTGGTAGTTGGAAATATTGTTTGTTGTGATGGTGGAGATAATTGTTAATAGAGATAAATTATAGCGATGGTAGTGGTTGAAGTGGTGGTAGATGTGGCGTTGCTAGTGACAGTGGTGATGATGGCCAAAGAATGTGTGGAGGTTGTGATGTATTAGTGGTAGTTAGTGGTGGTGCTAGTTGTGATAGATGAGTTAGTCGGTAGTAGAGATTGGTTGGTAGTGGTTGATGATGGTGGTGGTGTTGACAGTGGTGATGACGGTGAATATAATTAGAATAATAGAGTTAGTAGGTGTGGTAATGGTTGATAATAGTGGTTGGTAGCGATATTTGATGTCGATGGTGGTTGTGATGGTGGAGGTGGTTGGTGGTGATGGGTGATGGTTGACAATGATAGCGGTGGCAGAGGTGGTTAGTGGTGGTAACTGATGATTATGAATAGAGTGGTGAATATTATCCAACACCAGAATATCTCTTCAGACCTTTTAAGACTTGGTTCTAGATCTGAATGATTAAGACCTATTAAGACCTAAAGTTTTAATAAAAAACAAATGCACTTAATGGTCTGAAGTCTGAACCATTCATATTCAGACCTCCGTTAAGTGCAAACAAATGAGGCCTTATTCTTTTAATTTTTTTGATATTTTATTATAGATAGTTGGGAATTTAATTGGATTGTGGGTTATTCAAATTTTACAAAATTTGGTTGTGGGTATTTTGGATTTCGAGTTGGGTTATGGGTTTCTTGCATTTTAATGAATTGTTTTGTGTGTTTTTCAAATTTTGTGAATTTAGTTCTAGATTTATCGCTTTTTACAAAGTTGGATTATGAGTTTCTTGAATTTACGAATTGAATTGTGAATTACTTGAATTTTACTGAAATGGATTGTGGGTTTCTTAAATTTCAAGAATTCAATTTTGTGTTTGCATATGAATTGGGTTATGCTCGAATTTTATTGAATTGAGTTTGGGTTTCTTGAATTTCACAAAAATGACAAAAGGTTGTGAAATAGTGAAGGAATTGAAGTTATTTCGCTTGTTGAATTGGGGTGGCTTTGACCCAATCCAATTCGTTCATTTTATCAATAAATGGACTTTGCTTAGATTTAAACTAAAACAAAAAGATTGAAGTCATTGATTAATCTAGGAAAAAAGAAAAAAAAATGTTATTGACACGTGTCAGCGCATGTAATACACATTCAGGACAAAATCTGATTGTGACATTTTAATGGATAAATAAATTTACTTTTAAATAGTATAGGTGTGTATTAGGCCACTTCAATTATATATGTAATTAAATTTATGCACTATTCTTCATCTAATTAGATAGATTAGATAAAGGTAAAATGGTTCGATGGACCCTTGTACTATGTCCGTTTTGTAATGTGGATACTCCGACTTACATGTTTGTCATCTGGACCATTGAACCCACTAAAAAGCAATATTTTAAATATTCTTTTGGTGAGTGTAACACACTCGCCCCACGTCAGCTACCATGTCAGCTTCCACATCTGCCACGTCAACATCAACGTCATTTTCAGGTATTACATTGAATTTCATGTCATTTTTAAAATTCTACACAAGAAATTAGATATTAAAAATAAATTTAATTAAATAAAGTTTTTTTTATAAATTATAGAAAAATTTAAATAATCATGTTTTTATTTTTCCTCACAAAAAATATCAAATTCATTCCAAATAATTAAAATTCTTCTTCAACTAATTAAAATTTTTAACTATAAATTTATATATACAAACATAATGAATTTTCGATTTTTAAATTTGAATATCTTTACCAAATTCACAAAAACTTTAGGTTTTTTCAAGCTTATTCATGAAATTCACTAATTTTTCTATATCCACTATCACTCACTTTCAATTTAAATTTAAATTTTAATCCCAAAAAAGTATGAAAAGATTTCAAATTTAAATTTTAATCCAAAAAAATATGAAAAGATTTGAATTGAGAGGAGAAATTTAAAAGTAAAATAAAAAGTGAGGGGTGGGGGTGCTGGATGGGGCTGGGGTGGGGGATGGACAGTGGTGAGGTAGGGGTAGCTAGATAGGGGAGGAGGCTGGGAGAGGGTGGCTGGACGAGGGTGAGGAATGGGGTGGGGTGGCTGGACGGGGAGAAGGGGGCTAGGGGTGCGGTGGGGGGTGGCTGGATGGGGAGGGAGGCTGGACTAGGATGAAGGGGTGGGGTGAGAGGGTGGTTGGACGGGGGAAGGGGACTAGGGGTGAGGTGGGGGCGGCTGGACAGGGGAAGGAGGCTGGACCGAGGTGAAAGGGTGGCTGGACGGGAGAGGGGGCTAGACGAGGGGGAGGGTGGCTGGACTAAAGGACGGAGGTGAGGAGTGGGGTTGGGGGTGACTGGACCGGGGAGGGGGTTGGACGGGGTGAGGGGTAGGGTGGGGGGTGGCTGGATGAGGGTTGGGGGTTGGGGGAGAGGGGCTGAGGGGTGGGGTGGGAGTGGCTGAACAGGGGGTTGGGGGTTGGCGAAGGGGGGCATTTTTATTTTTTTAAAATTTATTATTTTTATTTTTTTAAATTAAAAAAAATGGAGGAAAAAAGGCCCCTTTTTTTTTTTTTTTTTTAATTTTAATATTATTTTTATTTTTTAAAATTATTTTAATATAAAATTGACTAAAAATTGACCCCCACTCACACTCAAGGCGCGTTCCTGAACGCGTTTCGTCCTAGTCAGCCATTTTAATGCCATATAGGTCTGGTCAATGGTCAAAGGGTTTAAAATGTTGCTTTTTAGTGGGTTCAAGGGTCCAGATGACAAACATGTAAGTCGTAGTATTCACATTACAAAACGGACATAGCACAAGGGTCCATCAAACTATTTTGCCTTAGATAAATGATCTAGCAATTGTGTCATTTCAATTTTATTTACTGAATCACATGAAATTTTACCCAACTCCCCTGGAATGTATGAAATACGTATGAACGGAGGAAGAAAGATAAATTTCTACTTAAATTAAATTGGAATTTTCAACAGATACAAATGAAAAGAAATTGATAAAACATCCCTAGAAACAGACTTCTGCTACTTAGACTTACTAATTAAGTTTATAGGATTTTGTATAAAATATAAAAACAAAAATGATTCCATTTCTACCATCATTATGATAATACATATTCCAACCTGCCATATAAGGATGAATTAGGAGGTTGGAGCTATGAACAGTGAAATTAATTACACCCTCCATTTTAAAATAATTGAATTATTGGGGTATGACACATTTCTTATCAAAAATCTTTTAGGACATAAATTGTAGGTTACTTTCCACTGTTATTTTTAAAATTATTTTTAAATTACTCTTCTAGAAAATGTGAAGTACTGAAGAACTCATTAAATGAAAGGATAAAATTGAGACAAAATTTCAACATGTCTCTTAAAGAATGAATAATTTATTTATTTTGAATATTAAAAAATAGCTTAATAATTCATTTATTTTGGAATGGAGAAAGTAATGGTTATCAATACGAGGGAAGGAAGGTTCTTAATTGATCCAACTATATATTTCAATCATCAACCAACCTCCCAAATGATGTACAAAATCAATTTAATTAGTACTTTCTTGGTTGTCGTGAAGAGAGCAAAAAAGGGAGTTAAAAAAGATACTTTAAGGTTTTATTATCTCATAGTATTTGATGCTTTTAGATTATTTGATGTTTTTATAAGAGTCGATCTAACTTATTTCGAATAAATTAAAAAAATCATACTATCACAAAAAAAATCATCAAGAAATTATCTCAAATAAATGAATGTGAGACTAGAATTTAATTAAAATAAAATTGTGAAAATGTTAGAAAATATAAAGCAAGAACAACAAGAATAGAGAGAGAAGAGAGAGTGATTATTATTTCTCTTGAGGTGTTCTTGAGGGTTCATTACAATGAAGAAAAATCCCTTTAGTTATAGGGAAAAACTAACCTTGGGTTTTCTAACTTTTTCATAAATAGACATTCATTATATATGGTAAATTAGACATTCACTATATATGGTAAAGTAGACATTCACAATATATGGTAATACATTTATAACACTTTCCTTTGAGTGCCTAATTGATAGACAATGTGTCTCGTTAAAACCTAACTAGAAAAAAACCTAGTGGAAAAAAATCTAGTGAAAGAAAAAGAGTACAAATCTCTAACAATACGCATATAGGTTGTTTTATTAGAAACCTTACAAGAAAAATCCAGTGGGACAAAACCTCATAAGAAAAAAAGAGTACATCGCGTATTGACTCCCCTTAATAAGAACATCCTTGAACCTTTGCATCCCGATCTTGTGCATTATCTTCTTAAAAGTTGCGGTTGGAGGAGACTTGTTGAATAAATCAGCAACATTATCACTTGAATGAATTTGTTGCACGTTAATATCACCATTCTTTTGTAGCTCGTATATGTAGAAAAGCTTTGGCAAAATAGGCTTCGTTCTATCTCCTTAAGTCCTTTTTTAAGTTATGTTGTGCATGTTGCATTATCCTCAAAAAAATTATAGGTACTTTGTCACATTTCAAATCACATTTTTCGTGAATGAGATGTATCGTCGACCTCAACCACACACACTCTTGGCTTGTTTCATAAATAGTTATTATCTCAGCATGGTTCGATGAAGTGACTATGATAGACTTTTTTGTATATCTCCAAGATATGACAGTAACCCAATATATGAACACATAGATTATTTGAGATCGAGCTTTGTACGGATTAGATAAGTACCCAACATCAGCATAATCAACTAGATAGGGACTACAATCTTTAAAATAAAATAAGCCCATATGTTTGATCTCATTCTGATGCCTCTTAATAAGAGCAGAACTATGTCTTACTAACAAATTGATCGAAAGGTTATATCAGGTCTTGTAGAAGTTATAAGATACATTAGTACACCAATTTCACTAAGATATATAACCAATCTAATTCTGTATATTTCTCATTCCAGCAAATAATCTATTGCTTTTGAAAACTCTCCAAGAGTTCCAATAATTTTCAAGCTATAAGCTTATAAAATATAAGGATTATAGATAAGTTTTCTAGAAACTTTTATATGCTTCAAACATTTTGGATCCTTAAAAAGTTTCATATAAATTTTGTCAAGTGACAATATTCAGCATTTTACGTGCGATATCTTCAAGTGTTTGGATTGCAAATCAAATAAGTTTTATGCTTACCAAGATGCATCCTTTCATGTCACTTGATAAATGTTTCTACATCAGCATGTTTAAATAAATGTAGAATTTTGATCCTCGTAATCTTTGAAAATATTGCTCCAATATTGTATCAAAGATATTTTTGATATATCAGTTCATGTCGGTTCACGGTGTGACATCACATTTAGAGATCTCATCACTTTATTATTTTTAAGTACCTGAACCTCTTATAAGATTTCATGAAGTGTCATGTCGTAGGCTTTTCAAGAGCACATTACCTTCTTATTATGATTATTTGCTCCTTATCTTTTTCAAGGATTATTTCATTTGAAATCGATTGATCTACTACGCTTCATGCATGCGTAGATTTTTTCCTTTAGGGACACAAAATAGGAGCACTCGCTATCTAAATATGAGATGATTTTGGCATTTGACTTGAATTATATTTTGAAAGAGGATCTAATAATAATTCCTAATATACTTCATAGCTACTTATAATCTTCCCCTTATGTTAGGAAAACAAACATACATCCTCCATCTTTTTTTAGGAATACGTCTTTGTGCATCATGGTATATTTATTAATCTTACTGCACATCAAAACTATTAGATGGACAATGTGTGGTTCTTGACTCAGAACCAACTTTGAGGGAAAATTAATCATAATTTATTGGTTTGATGCATACAAGTACTTTTGTATATAATATTTCAAACCAATTCATGAAGCTTTTGTTCTCATTAGCAATGATTCATCTATTTATCAAAGACATTTTATGCCAAATCAACATTATCAAGATGAATTGTCTTGATTATACAATTTGAAAATTATGCTCTTACTCAATTTTATTAAGAAAGCAACTTTATACTGCTGGTTGACTATAAATGACATGTGATCATCTGATTGATGCATTTTTTCAACATATCACATGATAGGTGAACCGTCTCATATTCACCTTTTATAATTTTTAGATTTTGAGGGATCAAATCCCAACATTAGTTGGTTCAATCAACTTATCATGAGAACACGTAACATTAAAAGTAGTGAAGAATTTTCTAATTCTTCAATATATGCTCAATATTCAGTACACAAATATTTGGAATGTCGCAATCATTCATGTCAATTTATGAACTTTTATTTTAGTAAACTCCAAGTTTACCATGACATGTACCTTTTACTTTAGTAAATTTCAGATTTACTATTACATGAATAAATTTCAGATTTACTACTTTAGAAGTAGATTTCAAAATAATTATTCTCAGTTATTCAACTTCTTTCGGAGGTGAATTGTGATATCATCATAATCAAGTGCACGTTTGTATTAATAAGCTTCTCATTCCCCAGGAATAGAATATAATCATGCCTTAAGCCTATCAAATTATGATAACCTATAGCCTCTTTTAAGATATTTCTAATTCAGGAGCAAATCGAGGCATACATATGGTTATAGAGAAATTTTCTCTAACATATCTTATAATCATGATATGCGTGCAAAAATATTATCACTTTTTATGATTATTATCATATTGTCCCTCTATGCTTATATTCGTGCATTTAATCGCTTGTATTCTTTCAGGCATATTATGCACTGCTACCACATACACTTCAAGAATGAAGGAAGTTGTCATATTTTATACTTTTCATATATTGCTACTACATTCACTTCATCGAATGAAGCATATTTAATGGGTCAGATTTCATGAACTTCTACCAAATATCCATTATTTTGTCTTAGCCATCATAATATCATCAGTATGGTGTGTTGAGATTCAAACTCAATATGTTAACCATATAAAGGTGTCTTAGGCTATAACTCGATGGGACTTTGAACCCAACATCTTATCATCATGGTGCTTATAACTTGCAACCCAATATCTTACCCTCTTAATGAGATTAGACTTAAATTCATCATCATATCTTTTAACAATATTGTTCTTCATGAACAAATTTAAAGCATAAGTGGTTCCAAACGAATTATTTTTCCTCAAATCCAACAATAATTATATCATTAGTAGCAAAGGACAAATAACATAAGAAATTACTAACCTTAAAATTACCTTTAGATTTATAATCTCACCTTGTTTGGCAGAGTCTCATGCTGATAACGTGTTATGAAATATAAAACAGAGAAGAAGAAAAATGGAGAGGTAAGAAAGAGTGATTATTATTTCTCTTAAGGTGTTTTTGAGGGTTCATTACAACGAAAGAAAATTCCTTTATTTATAGAGAAAAACTAACCTTGGGGTTTCTAACTTTTCCATAAATAGACGTTCACTATTTATGGTAAATTAGACATTCACTATATATGGTAAAGGAGACATTCACTATATATGATAATACATTTATAAGAGAAGAAATCTTATTTATTCCTCCACATTCTTTAACCGGATACATAGATATTTTATTGAGTCTTGTTATCCGTCTCATATGCCAATTAATGAGCATGAACTCATAGCAATTCATGTTCTCATTACATCATGGATTCAAAAAGCTTATATACCGCTAGCCTTTTTAAAAAATTATTAGCAAATTTTATTTCAAACATTCTAACAACTTTCATTTCAAAATAATTGAATTATTGGGGTATGACACATTTTTTAAGAAAAATTTTTTAGGATATAAATTGTAGGTTATTTTTTACTACTACCCTTTTAATTGTTCTTATATTACTCTTCTATAAAATCTAAAGTACTTAAGAACCTCATTAAATGAAAGGGTAAATTGAAAGAATTTTTCAATATGTCTCTTAAAAAATAAACAATTAATTTATTTTGAACAATAAAAAATAGCTCAATAATTTATTTATTTTGGAATGAAGGGAGTATGAATTTTCAATTATCTATGCACTAAACTAAACGTTGTTGTGTCCTATAGACACTTAGAAAATTTTTTATGTGTATTCATAAGTGCGTCCCCTAGGTTCTAATAAGTTAATCACATATAATTTGTCGGCAGAACCTATCGACAAGCATCTAAAGTTGCAGCAATCTTTCACTTTGGCACCTAAAATAAACATTGTTCATTTTAAATACCTAAAATGGGCATCGAATGTGTCATTTTGACACTTTTTGTCTTGTTGACAGCTCGCGTGTAATTCACACGGCCAAGGCTCGTTGAACCCTTATTTTTGCTGACTTGGCGTCTGCTTTGGCCTTCCACTGGTTATTTTTCTCCCATTGTCTTATATATTAATTTTCTTCCTAAAATCTAACCCTAAATTCCCAAATCTTCTTCTTCTTCATCTTTTTTTCTCCATCCAAATTCTTTAAATTATTTGTATTTGGTTTCTTCTTCATCTTTTTTTTCCAATCGAGCTTGACAATGTCGAGCTTATCTTCCACTGTTTTTTGTGATAAAGATTTTTGATATTGTAAGTGTGGTCATAAAGCTCTATTAAAAACTTCTTGGACTAAACAAATTCAGATCATAGGTTTTTTTACTTGTAAGATTTCAAAGGTAATATTTTTTTATTTAATTAGTTGATTAATTATTGACTTGTAATTGTGGTTTTTTTTTTTTTTATAGAAATTGAGTGAATGTGATTACTTTAATTGGTATGAAGAACGACACTCTTCACAAGCAAATTAAATTTGGGGTTTGTTAACAAAGTCAAGGCTTTTGAAGAGAAACAAAATCGAGCAAGAAGATACTACATTATTGGCATTATTGCTACTGGTTTGGTGTTGTTGGGCACATGAATATTCAAGCCTAATTTCTAAAATTTTCATGGTAGTATATTTACTACTAATTTGGTGTTGTTGAGCACATGGATATTCAAGCATAATTGCGGAACTTTTTATGGTGTAATTGCTTCTGGTGTGATGTACCAGAATTGTTGATTTTCATGATAGTTTAGTTGTACTATTTTGATGTGTATTTGGCCACTATTTAGGTGTAGTTTTTGTGTAATATTGGCCATGTAACATTCCTTCCTTTTAATGAAATGAAAAGTTTATTTTGGCTTGGCCTTAAATAGTCTTAGCAACAAAGTTTATTGCTGAACTTTTCATGGTGTAATTGCTACTAGTCTAGTAAAAGGTGTTGTCAAAGTAGACAAGAAACACACCAAAGTTTCACCAAAATCACTTTCTTATACATGATTCACATTGAGATCAAACTAATATCAATACAACTTCATAAATATGCTTCAAATGAGCCTAAACCTGCAAAATAGTCAGCTTCATAAATATGCTCTAAATTGAGCTCAAAGTAACATCCAAAAAATAGCTTCATATTGAGCTCAAGTTTGCATAATCTGTATTAACATACTTCAAAATCTAAGCAACTAATTGTTACTGCTATTCATTACTAGCAGATTCAAAGGAACAACTAAAACTAATTATTTGTTTGGTACTCCAACTTACAAAACAAAATGCTCACATAATCAACATGAGAAACTTCTTCTTGGCTACTACTTCTTCTTGTTGTTGTTTGCTATCTGCTGCAACTAATTTGTGGTGACTGCATCTCTATTTTTTCATCTCAAGCCTCTAGACTTATAACCAAGATCAACTCTTGTGGAACTTGTATCCTTGTAAGTTGCACAAGTTTGTAGGATCCTTTGGCTTGATGTTCCTAGATATTTTTTGAGAAAAAATGAACAACATTTTTAGTATATTTACTTATCCATTTACTTTTTTAAAAGAAACAAAGTTGAAGTAAACTTACATTCAGTATTTGTTGCACTTGTGTAAATCCTAAATACAACATTCTTAGCAATTTTTTATCAACCTTTTCCAGCATTTTCTGTACCTGCAACTCTTCCCCTGTTTTGTTCAATATTTTCACTTCTTTTAGGAGGTAGTTGACTCTTGATTCCTTGTGTAACAAGGATTGTTGTATCACTACAAAAATTTGATCCTGCAGCTTTCTTGAAGCTTCTAACTCTGGTTGTATCAACACAAACTATTGTTGAAGATGCAACTTGGCTTGAACATGTTGGTACATGTTGAATTGAACTAGATTGTGCTGAATTTTTTTGAATGTTGGTGCAAGTTGGCTTGAGCTTACAGGATGGCTGCTTCCTTGACCAGTAAACTTGGTCCCTTGTGAATTTGGATCAAGAACCTAAAAACTTAAGCATAATAGTTAATATATGGAAAATGCAACATGAAAAAACAACTTCTAAAATCAAATGTAATATGACTGTTTTACCTTGTAATATCTTCTGTTATGGCCTTGTTGATGCCACTTGGAAGATGTTACTTTCACTCTTTGTTTGGACATCTTTTCATATTTTTTCTTGGTTCATATTTGCTCTTTATTCTATTTTTTGCAGGCCTATCAGGCATTTTCTTAGGTTCAGGAGGCTCAATCTTTGAATTATTTATTTCAGGCCACGTCTTCATATTAGAGATTGATTGGATTAAGTAAATATGATTGATTGGATTAAGTAAATATAAGCCTTCATGAAAGTTTGCTTCTTATACCAATGTTCCACATAAGGTTCAGGCTCCTCTTCCATATGATATAATGCACAAATAGCATGTTGACAAGGAATGTCTCTCAACTACCAAGTTCTATAGCTGCAAGTCCTACTAGTCAAGTTCATTGTATGCCTATCTACTAGTCAAGTTCATTGTATGCCTATACTCTCCTTCCCTAATCTCAAATCCAACATTAGCATTCTAAAGCACCTTGAAACCCCTAGCCCTGTCCTTATTCTCCTCCAATATAAGTCTAGACATAGGTGAAATATCACATATCCAAGTGTTGGAAAACATAATCATGTCTATTGTTCAAGTCATTATGTTTCTCCTAATTTCCTCCAACATGGTAATAATAGATTTGTGTCTACTGGCCAATGTCCATGAATTAAAGGTCTCACACATGTTATTTTCAATAGCATCACACTTACAATCTTCTCTAAAGAATATCCTAATCCATGACTCCCTAGGATAATGCAATAAATCACCCTTAATATTCTTACCTGGCACACCAAGTTGGCTCATGTAGTCAAGCTCCTCTTTGAACTTCACTTCAAAACGTGCCTTGGAATATCTCCAAAACTGTTTTCTTCTTTTCTCTCCCTTCCACACTTGACCCCAGTTGGACCAGATGTGTATAGCATACCTTCTAACCTTAACATTTGACAACAATTCAAAAACAGATGCATGAAAACCCTACAAAAAAAATTAAAGTAACTAGCAAAAAAATGAAGTATGTCAAATAATTTACAGTTAAGAAAACAGTTTACCTTCTGCATATCAGCCATCACACTGAGACTTGCTCCAATACCCAACTGCAGGTTTTCTTTTAAATATTTTATAAAAAAAGTCCAATTATGCTTAGTTTCCTTGTCCACAACTGTCTAGGCTATGGGAAACATCTGATTGTTTCCATTCTTTCTAACTGCTATAAGAAGCTCATCCTTACAAGCAGTCTTTAAGAAACATCCATCAAACCCTATAATTCTTCTACATCCTTCCATCTAACCTTTCTTCAATGCATCCAAACAAACATAGAAATAAACAAATAGATTTTTACCTAGGACAGTTTTACTGTCCATTCTCAGCCAAACAGAACTATCAGGATCAGTCTGTTTTATCATCTCAACATAATTACATAACCTTGAAAACTCCATGTTTTAATCTCCTAAAGACTCGCTTAGAATATGTAAATTTACTTTATAATAGATAGTTCTACCCACATACAATTCTAATTTCTCCTTGCACGATTCTTGTATTTCCTAAATCCTCAAAGAAGATTCTTTAATTATTTTCTCCCTGAATCTGTTGGATACATACTTAGTTGTACACATCTTGTTTTTATTTGATGTAGTACACTTAGGTACTTGATTATAATTTTTTAACAAGAAATTACCTGACTCTCTATCAACTGCACCATAACACAACCAACTGCATTTTTCCTTGAATTTATATTTAGCCCTCACTTTATGGGCTTTATTAGGTTTTAAAACAATTTGAACTTTGTTTTCTACTGCATACCTTCGCAAAACTTTTCTGAATTCCTTAGGACCATTAAAAATCATATCAAGTTCAAAAATAGCAAAACCACATACATCATCATACCTAATTTTACTACTACTACTACTACTTCTTAATAAATCAATACTCACAACAACATCCTTATCTAATAAATCAATGTTAGCAATATTGTCACAGTATGAACAATCAATGTACTCTTCATCACCTCTTAATCTACCTACATATCTATCTTTTTTATTTCTGCCAATATCTTGAAAACCTTTGTCAATACCAATTTCACCAGTTGGAATTTCTTCAGGTGTTTTTGACTTTCTTCTAGGATTTATCTTGCTTCTATTTTTAGCCCTAAAGGCTCTCAACTCTTCATCAATGTCTGAACCATCCTCATCAGGGATTTTACCCCCCCCCCCCCCCCCCCCCCCCCCCGATTCTTTACTAGGCAGATCCATTTTATTTTCATCCAGATCTGGATTAAGCCCCCTATCCTCATTACCATCACTACCTATACCATCTTTAGAAAAGGTACTACAGTGTGACCCTTCTAAAAAACAAACAAGGGTTGACACAACCTCTAGATCATCATCAATGACATATTTAACAAACACATCAACTTTATCACTATGTTTTAAGTTTTTCACAAAGTCTAATAACTGTCTATCACTAGTAATTTGAACTAAATCACCACCATCTATGTGTTGACAGTAAAATCCCTTCACCTTTGTCAACAAGACTGAAGTGGTCTTTGTCAAGCAATAGCAAAAACATCTAATTTATTTTTATATGTAGGGTAAAGGTCGGCTACAATAGTCCCCCATGATGAAAACAAGTCAAAATAAAGTCATCCATAATATTTCCTTCAAAACCCTTAAATATTCTGAAAAGCAATGAAAAACCCAAAAAGTACTTAACTTTAAATTACCAAAATAACCCTAAATCAGTCAATTCTCCAGAAAAATCTTCCCAAAATTCAAAGAAATCAGAAGTATATTACTGAATTCTGGAAAAACCCTAACCGAATCCCCCCAAAAATCCTAAATACAAGGACTATCCAAACACTTATATTGTTATCAACAAGCATACCACACGTCAAGAAATATGAATAAAAAGAAAAAAATATTTCAGTAAACCTCTAATATCTTTAATTTCGGCAAGAAAATCACACTTCACATTCGATTTTAACCCCACCGTAAATAAAAAGGCATCAAAACTTGATTGCAAGAAAGATACATGAAAAATACACTATTAGTAGTTAGTAATCACTTAGGATCTATGTAAAATCGAAGCAAAATCAAAGAAAAGTTGAAGAAAACTCACCTAGGTTTTCATCGGGTTCAAAATTGAGAAATGGGTAAATGACTCGTTTCTCCCCTCTTTAGATTTAGTTGTTATGATGTGGCATAGAAAATGATGTGGCATTTTTTAATTGGTGCTTTAAATCTGCGAGGAAGTGTGTGTTTACACGCTCCGAAGATGTTTTAAACAAGGGCAAAAAGTGCCAAAGTGACACATTGGATTCCTATTTTAGGTGTTTAAAATGAACACTGTTTACTTGAGGTGCCAAAGTGAAAGATCACTACAACTTTAGGTGGTTGTCGATGGGTTTAGACTAATTTGTCTCATTCTATAATTATATACATCAACGTCATTTTAAATATGCATGAGGGTTTAATTTGCAGTTTATTGAAATTAAGGTATATGATTAAAGAATTTGATACTTCCTCAATTCCACAATAATTGAATTGTTGGAATATGACACACGTGTTAAGAAAAAAATAAAGACATAAATTAGACATTTTTTTTTCATTTTTACCCTTTTGTAGGGTAGTTAATTAATAAATTAAGTCCTTGGAACTCAACCTTGGAAAGTTAATTAATGAAGGGTAATATTGGAAAAAAATTTCAACATCTATCTTAAATTGTGAACAATTCAATTATTTTGAACAATAAAAAAAACTCTAATAATTCAATTATTGTGCAATGGAGGGAATATATGTTAAGTGGTTAACTTATTTATATAGCGGGCTCTTGAAAATATGTGCACAATCTTTTTTTTTTAAATTTTGAGTTAAATTAAAAAGGATAACTACCTGACTTATCAAACATAAACTCTTAATTATCTTATTTAGCCTAAATTTTGATTAATTATAATTCATAGCCTCTTTTGTCAATTAAATATAATCCAATCCATAGCCTTTCTCCTTTATTTTCTCCCTTAATTTTCGTTCTTTCTCTATCTTTTATTTCTCTTTCTACTTTTTTTTTTATTTTCAATTTTTCTTCTTCTTTTTTTATCTTTTTTTTTTTTTTCATTTTTTCTTTCTTTTTTCCTTTTCATTTTTTTCTTCTCCAATTTTATTTCTTTTCCATATCTTTTCTTTTTTTGTTTCTTTTTTCCTGTTTTTTCTTTTTTATATATATTTTCCTTTTTCATTTTTTTCATCTATTTTTTCCTTTTTTCGTTGCAGTCTTTTTTTGTATGTTTTTCATTTTTTTTGTTTTTTCATTTTTTATTTTTTTTTAATTTTTAATTTTATTTTTCTCTTTGTTTTTTGTTGTTGTCATATTTTATATTTTATATGTTTTAATATTTTATAGAGTAGTTCTTTGTATCATATTGTATATTTTTTAAAAAAATATTATTTGAATAATTTAGCCATAAACATGTACAATTTATCATTTATACTTATATACAATACATACATATGCAATGTGTCATTCAATGCAAATGTATCATGTGTATTTGTATTTCAAATTTATTATTTATATTTGTATATAAACAAGTATCATTTGTATGTGCATGGTTCAGGTTGTATAAACATGCATAATTTGATACAAATGTAATAATTGTATTAATAATTTAATATTTGTATTGTTTAATTTATCATTTGTATTTGTATTGTTCAATTTCTATCAATGAATATAAATACAAGTGTTCGTAGAAAAAAATAATGATTCTTTTTCAGTTGTTTAAAAATACAAATGATGTTGTCAACTACAAATTCAAATACAAACAAATGGAATGTCACGACCCAAATGAGGATCTGGCTGTGACGGGTATCTCAAGTCCCACGTGGACGGAGACCACCCCCTTTACCTAACCGAACCAACACAACACCCTCAAATGTCGGATGAATTTTGAACATATAATAAGATAGCACATAACAAAACTAATAATAATTCATAATATGTCTATACCAACCACCAATAATGGTGCAACTATTCATCACCAAAACAATCAACCAAACCACCCAAGTCCATAGTAATCCAACAAAGCCTCTACAAAATTAAAATCAATAAAATGTCAGGACGTGCCCCCGACAATAGCCAAAATAAAGTCAAAACAAGGTCTAAGACATATGAAATAAGAACCCTGAAATGAAGCCTTTCGAAATATGGAAGCTCACTACTTAAATGTCAACTCATAAATAAACTCGAGTACCTAATCACTGTGTAAGAAAACTAGTACAGGTTCCGGTACCTACATTGTGTAGGGATACAGCGCCTGAAGATGGTTAATGGTTGGAGTACTAGCATATAACTTAGGGATAGAGGAATAAAATAATATTATCATAACAGTTCCAAAACCAATACAATATTCAATGCATAATATCATGTGAAATACATATACATATATAGTACTACATGTTGGGGTAGGGAAAAGGGCTTAGCATGAACTTCAAAAATCTTAACCTGAGTTGTGTACCAGAACCATCATAAAACAAGGCACCTACAGGCTATATGGGCCCAACTCTCCCCTAGCTGAAAGGGCCTCAGTGCGTGTAGCCACACGAACCAGAGACTATCCATATTCGTATATGTCTTTATGGGGGAATCGAACCTCCTATCATAGTCAAGCTGACTTAAGCACCAATGTATACAATGTGGGGGACTCAAACCTCCCATTCATATATTTATTTGGGGACTCAAACCTGCCGGTCATACAAACACCCGCACCGGCTAGCGTGATTTCCAGTGTTAGTCCTTCGTACTCCACTTTCATGGCCCGACTACACATCCCGTTTTAAATCCTAATTAAAATATTCATTACACATACACAACAAATAATCCAATTATTTACCAAAGACATTCCATTGGTATCGTCATACCAACCCCGCTTGCAATTATACAACATGCCATAACCATTATTAATTAACTTGGGTCTCGAACCCGTTGTCTAAACAAAAACATCAATTCAATTCAACATTTAAGGACTCGAACCCATTTAGTATTTCAAATCAATTTATGGCCAACAAGCCCTTCATAAAACCATTTACCAATCATCAACACTCTTAGACCAATGCCTTAGATCAAAACATAATTCAACATGTGACAAGATCATTCTCATTGACATTTTCACAAACATATTGAAGGCATACCATTATCAAAACTAAAACCCATCAAATTTAGGTCTAAACATGACCCTTTAGTTAAACCACAATTACCATGCGCTCACATGTGCAAAACCATTATTAAACATGCATAATTATAAATTAAATCATGAGAAGCAATACCCAACAATATTCATTCAACCCTCAACCTTGGTTTTCAAAACCACCGTTAATGACTCATGGATAATGTTTTAAACATATGATTTTAGTGAACTAATAATGAAGGAAGAGTCATATGCCTAAGTTACAAAGATTCATGGAGAGAATTTGATCCTGGAGCCCTTAGATGTCCACTTTGAAGAAACCCTAGCCCAACCTTTCTTGAGAGGTTTTAGAGAGAGTTTACAGAGAATTTGATCTTGTAAAGGGTATTATGAATAACCAAAAGGTGTTATAATATGTGGGGTCTTAAGGTCTTGGGGTATAAAATGTGTAAAGTACCCCCAACTTAAAGCTGTAAAATCCCACCTTTGGTTACAAGTCAAGCCATTGACTCGTCACCAGATCATACGACTCGTATGGTCTAGTCGTGACCATCACAGAACATCAAAGGCTTAGACACTAGACAACATATGCCTAGACCTTAACCACTCATCACAAGAGCATATGACTCGTGAGGATTCTCTCGTAACTAGGATAGAACTTGGTCAATAACACACTGGTTAACTTACGAGTAGGGTCACTTGACCCATAACCATACTATACGACTTGTGGTGTGAGTCGTAAGAAGGGCATAGACCCTAAAGCTCAAGAAATTTACAAAGGCCAAAGTCCGAGGCATTTCATTCTCTGTTGACACCCAATTTTGGCTCGCACTTTTTCCTTTAATTATTTTATCGATGCTTCTCAGCCCTAAATAATTTTTTAAAATTAAATAAAAATAAGATTCGTATTTCTATTTCTAGAAATTTTAATAAAAGGGGAATTATTTTTTCACCATAATATGAAATATTTAATTAAATATAATTAAATATTTTAACGAATAAAAATATATGTATATCTTTGATAATCACATTCGCATCCTTTCTAACTTTATTTTTTTGAGGTTAATATTGTGACCATATATGTATATCTTTACTACATAAAATATATTTTAAGATATACATATACTTTTATTATAATTTTGATTTTTACGTATATTTTATTACATTCTTATTTTTACACACGTATATATATTGTTAATATTAAATCATAAAAAAAATATTAAATTGGAAACTTTAAGAATTACGTTTGTAATTTATTTACGTTAAAACTAAAAATAATTTTAGGGTAGCAGGAAGAATCGATAAATTTAATTTCAGTAGAAAAAGAATATTTGGGCTGATAATAATCCAATTGCATTTTTATTTCGCCCCAGCCTAACTCTTATTTTATTAATTTTAGTCAAGAGCCTGAATATCATTCCGAACTTAGTATAATTTCTATGTTCGCTTTACCATTTTGCCTCAACAAATCAAATTTAACCTGATCCATCGATTTATTTTGAATCCGAGAGATCCCAAAATTTTCAGTTATTTTTATATATGTAGATATATAATTTATTTTTTATTTATTTAACTGTCTCTTATTTATGTATTTATTTTTCTCTTTTTTCCTTCTCTTTAAATTAAATTTGAACCGTCCGACCGGATCTAAAAAAAAAGTCATTTTAAAACCAACCTTTCACATATTTATCCATATATGCATACATTCTTATTTTTCCTATTTTGTAGCTATTATTATTTTTAAGGGTGATCTCTTCAAAATCATCCGATCAAAAGATCGAACGAATCAAAACCAATCCAAAAACGCCCGACTAGCACAGATTAATCAAGTCTGCTAAGTTTTTTTTCTAATTTGAGGGTCCCTAAAAGTTTTTTTATACATACATATACATATATATATATATTAATACTCTAATTTACCTTTTTATATATTTTTGAAATTTGAACTGGTCCGATCAAAATCGAACGGGTCAGAAATTAATCGATTTTAAATATATTTTTCCATATATTTATCTATATATACACATATAAATATATTTGTATTGTTATTATTTGGAGGTGATATTTAAGGACCGTTCAATTAAAATTGGACGGACCAAAATTGGTCAAAGTTCTAAAGAACAATGCATTAAATGCACACCTACCGCATCTGCCAAAAACGAAGGCACCCTTATCGTTCCTTTCCCCACTTTCAAAACATACACACCAGTGTGTGGTCTTAATCAATGTTCCAAACCAGTCAAAAAATGGGATGCCTTCTCTCTTTGTTGTCTATCTTCTTCCTCCATAACCCAAAATAAGGAAAAAAAACCTAGGTGCTCGATTCAGCCATAGCTTCCCCTCTGAGCAAGATCCGTCCTCCCCCTTACCATCGATGGGTCACTATATTTTATTACCTAAATCTCACAAAAATCAAACAAAGTTTTATATCTCTTCTTCCTTCTCCTTTCCAACACCCTCGAATCGGAGTAACATAGCTGGACGCCTGCCACACCTGCGAGCGTTTCCCCTATTTTTATCATGGTCAGTCTGTGAATCTGTGAAATTCAGAGAAAAAAGTCCCAAAACGATGTAATAGTTTGTTTACTGACTTCGAATCCGCTATTAATGTCTTCAGAAGCTGAAGATTTGTTCAGTAATTTAAAATTCAAATTGTTTTTCTTAAATTGATGTTCGAATCTAGAATTTGGAGTCCGGATTTCAGGCTATAAATAGCCGAATCACAATTCCTATGGGGGCATAAAAAAAAGGAGAGCAGAAGAACAAGGTGGAAAATTTGAAAATAGCAAGTGAATTTGAGAGAAAAAATAAAGAGTTTAAGAAGCGGAAAAAGTGAAAAATTTGAGAGAAAAAGAGCAAGAAAATTTGAGAGAAAAGAAAGTTTCGAAGAGGTTCGGATTAGCTTTCTGAAGAAGCAAAAGTTTTTCCAAAATTTTTATTTCTTTTTGATATTGGTGAAGTCGGAGTTCGATCGTTGCGTTATCTGTCCCTGGTAAATCCTCATCGTCGAAGCGTCAGTTTAGCTTCACCGAACAAGGTGCAAACCTATAACCCCTTGGCTGTGTTTGCCTTCTTTTTCTTCATCTTTTATTTTTCCTGTTGAGTATGATTGTTGAATAGGGGGCTTGCTTTGATTTCAAATTGTGTTGTCACTATCTTGACTTGCAAGCAGAAGTTGTGGGTTCATAATCTAAAAAAATCAGTTGGTTTTGAATATTATGAATTCATACATGTGTGTATTTTATTTGTTTGTCGTAGACTTTTGGGAATCTTGTTGCTAAGCACGATTTAGGTATGGAAGTTTATTCCGTGTATATGTGGATCTGTTGATATCAAACATGGCATTTCTTATCACTTTTTGTTTCTTTTCTTAATCCATAACGGATTTGAATTTCTAGCGATCACCCTTTGGTGTTTAATGTGTGGTTTGAATTGAATGAATCTTGGCCGGAAAATTAACTTATTTATTTGGGAGATATATTGGGCAAATCAAAAGAGCTGTTTTAGACTTTTTGATTTTTTTTCAAGTTAGCTGTTGAAGTAGTGAAGCTATTGAGTGGAGCGAAAAAAAATAAAACAAAAATGCAATCTGTAAGATTATCTCGGGGTTGAAAATCCGAGTTCGCAAGTAGAATGAACATGTGATCCTATTGTCTTTAAGATTGTACTACGTCGTTCATTCTTCGTGGGTTCACTTTATGAATGCCACCCTTTCCCAAGTTTCTATACCTGCATTCTAGCTTTTTCTTGTCATTAAGTTTTGAAAGAAAAGAACTAGTCATCGTTTAGGTAAAATATTGGCGAACTATTGCTTAGTAATAATAATCTTTCACTTTGCTGATAACCATTGTTATACTAGCATGCTAAATGAGTGTTATTTTCCTTAATTGGTGTCAAGTATCAGCCTTTTCGTGTGTTCATAATTTCCTCTTCTTTTGGTTTGCTAAAAGTTTAATGATCCTAAGTTACTGCTTCTTTCTTTTTCAAAATAGCATTGTTTTAATTTCAAGAAGCTAAGAATTTTTAGTTGTTTAGTGTATAATCATATCTATATTAGTTTCTTAAAATTATAATTGCCTTTCTGTAAAGAATATTATTTGTAGGTGTGCATTTGTTCCTTGTACAATAGTAATTCATATTTTCGCAAAAAATGCTTGCCTGTTGTGTTGTGCTTTAAGTTCACGCTTCGTATTATACTCTGTTCATTTATTGGATCTTGGTTTATCTTCTTGTTTTCTAATCCTTTTTCTCTTCTTTTCTTTTGCATGAACTCGGGAGTCGGGAGTTCGACAACGGAACTCGTTTTGACCCCAATTAATCGGGTCAAACACTACTAGGAGTGCAGAGCCTCGGCGTCCCGTAAAATAGGAACCCAAACTCCTAAATGCAGCCTAATATTCCCCGTCGCCGTTAGATCTAATTTATATATATCGCACTGAGTTTTTTTTATATACAACTAACTTTGTTGTTGATTCTGTTTAGGATAAGCTTTACTTGATTGTTGAGATTACATTGCTACATTATTCGTTGATCCTTACGTAAAAAAGACGCCTCAGTTTTTTTTGCAAAATAATGTGTGATTATTACAAGACGAAAATACATGTTATCATGCTCGACTAATTCTTTGGAAACTTGTTACTAATATTTCCAAATAAAATCCGCATAGCAACCTTTGCGTTCCCCTTAAATATATAAAAATAAAATAAAGTTTTTCAAAACTAATAGGAAATATTACAAAATTACATTTTTTGTGAGTCCATCCACCGATTTAACTTATTTTCAATAAATAATTTAAATGTTTAGCGCCATATTTTATTCAAGTTTTTTGGATAGAAATGCAAGGTATATATATCCATCCGCTACCACTTACAAGGTATATCATTTTATACTATAATTATTTTGTTACTATTACTGGCCATTATTATTATTATTTTCATACCGAAACTATCGTCATTATTTTAATTCATCATTATCATTATTATTATTATTATTATTATCATTATCATTATTTCTAATATTTTTCTAAACTCAGCGTAAGGACTATCTTCGGATAGGCTCTGAAGGGGTGCCTAACACCTTCCCCTCGAGTAACCAAAACCCTTACTCAGAATCACTAAAACATTTTCGATAGAATAAAGTGGAGTTTTATAGTAAAAATGGTTTTTCCTAATTTTCCTAAAAAGTTAGGTGACAACTCTAAAAATAAATTTTCAAATCTCAAGAGTCATTTAACGCTACTATACGTCACGTGCTGTTTCAACTGGTTTGCAATAGGGCTCGACAGAATGGCGACTCTTCTGGGGACGCTTTGAACTTAGGTTTTAACCTTAACATGCTTAGTTTAGAATTTTATGCTTTATTGTGTTATTTGCTTGCTCATTTTCTATATCTTGCTTTCTGTGAAATGACGCAAGCCAAATCCGAACTTGTGTTCCTTATTTGTTTGTACAACACTACTTGTTACTTCTTTATCACTTACATTTTTCCATCAAGTCTTTGGCCGTACATAATTCACACACTGTGGTTCACGCGGGGGGGTTATCTACACTCCCCCAACCTTCTTTGGATTCCTTCGTTTCAGAGTTGATGCAATTAGGTTAGTGCACCTTCTCGCAGCTATTCAGTCCCACTCTCAAATATTTAGGAAAAAATCTTACTTTAGAAATAGGTCATGTCGCATAAACCTTAGGCGTGACGGTCCAAGGCATTGTCATCGCAATTAGGAAACCACCCTTTCGTCAAAGGTTACAAACCTGTCAACATATTTTGTGTGATGATTGATGTTGACGGTCTAAACTAAAACGCATAATGGATTTGACATAAATGACTTATCATACCATTTAACCTTTCTTTCAGATGAATACCAACCAAACCATACTAAACTTCCAAATGATTGCCTCAGTCCCTCAAAACTTACAAACCTGGTAGTAAAATATTCAAGCCGTGTATGGGACCAAAGTCAGAGTACACTTAGGCTCTTTGGTGTTCCTCATGAATATTCAGGCCAACGAAGCGCTCGTGAAACTATTGGTTGAGTTTTGGGATTCGTCCACCATGACATTTCAGTTTGTAGACTTTGAAATTACCCTAACTTTGGAACACATCAGTAGCCTCATAGATTTGCCTCTTGATTAGAGGCTGCTGTTAGTCCCGTCGGCAATGACCGACAATAGTTTTTTCATACTTTGGGTTTACGGGTAGACCATGAACCGAGGAGCATCAGATACGGTTGGGTTAACTTGGGTTACCTTTTTCAAAGATTTAGATATCAAATGAGGTATGACCATCACCGAGAGGACTTCGCTTGTAGCATAACAAGATGGGAGAGTGTTCTCCCCATGGATTTTGCACTTGCCTTACTAGGGATTCTAGTTTTTCCTCGAAGAAGAGGCCATATCAACATTAACTTGATGCCTTTGGTTTTTACCATGTTCATCGGTTCTTAGAGGATGACGTTAGTGCCAATGCTGCTGGCAGAATTATTTTGAGCTTTGTTTGCTTGCGTTAGTGCCAATGCTGCTGGCAGAATTATTTTGAGCTTTGTTTGCTTGCTCGAGAGATAATGATTTCTTTGGTGGATGTAACCTGCTACTTCAAGTCTGGGTCGTGGAATACTTCTATCCCCGGGTGCCAATCGGAGATAACTTAGAGAACGTCCCTAAAATGATACAAAACCATGAGCAGAGGTTGAGATTTTGGGAGGCACCACTAGGACCAGAAGAGTGGCGGGCTTATCTGACGTAACTCACAGGAGATGCCATCCAATTGGAAGCTTCCTAGGATCACAGGGAGAGCACCAATTATTTTATTGAGCTGATTGGGTTGGAAGGAATCCAACCATACGTCGCCCATGGATCAAGCAAAAATTACTTACGAAAAACAAGTGCCTTGGGATAGAATTACGAAGCTGCAGAAAATGTGGATAAACATACTTTCAGCAGAAATTGGACAAACAACTTGGTGCACCTCAGGGTATTATGCATGGAAAGTAGAAGGAGGTCCAATAACACGACCAAGCTGGGAAAGGATCCCTGGGTTGGTGGACTACGACATGGTGTGTCAGGTGGCGAGGGAAATTTTACCTCACATGTATCTTACCATCTCCATGTACCACAGGTAGTTCCGGGATCGATGGATGACATGATTTCTCCAGACGATAATGATAATGTTAGGGAAGGTACAAACGAGGAACTAGGCAACCAATCAATGAGAATTGAGCATGATTCAGACTACCTAGAGTGGCTGATAAATAATCAAGATTTCATGGACTATTTTCTGTGCCTAGGAGATGACGATGACGAGGCCCCACTTGGCCTTAGACTTCCTTTCCTATTGTACTTTTTATATTCCCTGAAAAGAGCCAGATGGCCCACCCCATTGTAAGACCTTACGGCTATCCCTTCACTTTCTTTCAAGATGTCGATGATCTGTTTTGATGTAACCTTTTGAAACACCATTGTTCAATGAAATTTGTGATTATTCTCAAATCCAAATGTGTCTAAATAGACCATTTATCATCAAATTGATTGAAATGTAGGCCTACCTCTGGCAAAAAGGAGGCTCTATATTAGGATGCGTTTGGATGTCGCCAACTTGGTGTATATATGTGCTACTTACTTGTTATATTTTCATTATTGCCCAAACTAGCATAGTTTCATTTTTTATTTTCTTTCTATCTTTTTTTTTTATTAATTCCCCAAATAAAAGAAAAAAATTTGATTTGTGTCAATTGAAAAACTGGAGGAATCTCAGTACAACCTTTGATCTAAAAATAAAGTGACCAACAATGAGAAGGCCGTGATGATAACCGTAGATGAAGCTGATAGCTCGTAGAAGCTATCAGAAATCCAAAACGATGAACAAATGGCCAACATGGCACAAGAAATTGAAATCTTGAAAGGGAAGCTACGTCGAATATGGGATCTAACCAAGTTTACAATAGCTATCTTTCCTGCTCAGCCGCAAACTCCAAGTATTGAATTACCTCCAGGCGCTTCCGCTAACTAAGCAAGTATACCGCATGCTCAAGCACCGCCTGCTTTCCAACCCACTGCCGAAACGGTGCCTGGTTATCCATTTCCTACTCATAACTTTACTATTCCGATCTATCCAGAGATGCAGCACATAACCGAGGCAAATGTCACTTGTGAGATACCTGTGCCACCTGTATATGCTACCGAAGATCCTACCTTCGCAACGTCTATGACTTTTAAGGTTCTATATGGGGCTGATCAGTATGCAGGGTTAGGAAAAAATGTCCAATCAAGTGAAGAAGGGTCGATAGCATCCCAACTTGAGAGTCTAAAGAGAGCATTCAGAAACATGCAAGTCACCAGAGGGACTGAAAGTTTGGACTACGATGACTTATGCATTCATCCAGACATCGACATGCTAGTGGGATACAAAACACCAAAGTTTGATGTGTTTGATGGAAAGGGTGACCCGCATGCACACCTGAGGGCTTACTACGACAAGTTGGTTGGGGTAAGAAAGAACGAGAAGTTGAGAATGAAGCAGTTCATTTGGAGTTTGTCGAGAGAAGCTTTGACTTGGTACACCCAATAAGACCCTCGTAAGTGGCGTGACTGGCGGAAAATGGCTGAGAACTTCATGAGTCGCTTCAGATTTAACACTGAGATTGCTCCAGATAGGTTTTCATTCGCTAACATACAAAAGAAGCCGTGCAAATCATTTCAAGAATATGAATGACGGTTGGAGAACCGAGGCTGCAAGGATCCAACCTCAACTGGATGAAAGTAAGCTTCCCAAATATTTTATCCGAGCATAAGAGGGTGTTTAATTTGATAAGATCATGTCGATAATGGGCTAAAAGTTTGCAGAATTGGTCGAAATGGGAGATATCATAGAAGAAGGCATCAAGTCGGGGAAGATCCAATCTATAGTTGCATTGCAAGCTGCGAGTAAGGCCATGCAAACTGGTTCCATTAATGGTAATAATAAAAAGAGGGAAGAAGTCTCAGCCATCACACCATACTACCGACCTGGAAATTCTTCCCACCATTACCCTAACAACCCCAAATTGTTGCACACGTCCAAGTGTACAATTCTCAACCACATTATAATCCACCTTGAGCTCCAGTGTACGAAAATCCACCAAGACCATATGCCCTTGTCCAAGCTCCAACTTACCAAAATAGACCACCCTATGCACCCAAACCACGTCCAAACTTTGAAGCCAGAAATACCCGCACCTACACAGCGATTGCAGAACCTTTAGCCCAGTTGTTTGAAAGGTTGAGGGCTGCCGGTTTGTTGCATCCAATTGAGGAAAAGGCCCCTGATTCGACCTCTCAAAACTTCAACGGTAACAAGTGGTGCGCCTATCACTCAGGAGTCCATGGGCATGACACAGGAGACTGCTACAGCTTGAAGAATTAAATTAAGTCTCTGATAAGGAGGGGTATAATCAAATGCACCACTGCAGCTCCCAATATGAACAATAACCCCTTACCAAATCATGGAAATTGGAAAGTCAACATGATTACTCTAGAGGAGGAGTACGATTTGGAAGAAACTATTATGCTCACATGGAGCGTAGAGGAGATCGCCACTGCATCCCCAGCACAACCATTTATCACAGTTCAATTGAAGGAGCCTATTAATGTTTAGACCTACCTGCCGAGAGTTGTAGTGACCACATCAGCTACTAGGAGGATTGACTATGACATCAAGGCAGTCCTATGGGACTATCGAGCTGAATCCAAGGGCAAATGATAGACACTTCTGCGGCTCAAGGGATGACCAGGTTGGGAAGGTGTTATACGCCAGAGAAACCAAATTGTGGAGTTCTCGAGAAATATCAAAACCCGAGGATAAATATCACAGATGCTGAAGCTGCAGAATTTTGGAAGAAGATACAGCCCAAGGAATATTTAGTCGAAGATCAACTCAAGAAGACACCAGCCCATATATCCGCTATGTCTTTGCTTATTAGTTTCGAAGCCCATAGAAATTCTTTGATGGAAATGTTACCTGGGATTAGCATACAAAATAAGACACTTAGTGAAACTTTGGCCGCAGCAATCGGGCGAGTGGTAGAGGCAAATAAGGTCTCTTTTCATTATGATGAGTTACCGTCAGAAAGGGTTGCACACAATAAAGTGCTCTATATTACGGTCATATATCATGATAAGATTTTTAATTGGTCTTGATCGATGGTGGTTCGGGTTGCAATATCTATCCATTCTCCACTCTAAGGGATTTGGGTGTAAATATAGAAGATATAAGGGAGAGTCGGGTGAAAGTTAGAGCCTTTGATGGGTCGCAAAGGAGTCATCAGGGAAATTTACTTAACACTATAGATAGGACCAATAGAATTTCCTATCCTATTTCAGGTCATGGATGTGTTATCTAACTATAACTTGTTGCTGGGGAGGCCATGGGTACATATGGAAAGAGCCGTTCCTTCCATTCTCCATCATTGCATGAAGTTTGAATAGGGTCGTACAGAAGTTACTGTCCATGGAGAACTCAGTCATCCCATTTATTTTGTCAATTCAGTCCCAGTCACCGAGGAGTTAGATGGAGCCACTTTCCATACTCTGGAGATCATGCAAGCAGCAAAGATCAATGAGGAAGTAATGCCAGCTGAAGCAAAAATGTTGAATGTTGAAAAGATGGTTGCGTCGAAGATGTTGAAATATGGGTATCAGCCCAAGACAGGACTAATACCCAGAGCCAATGGTATAGTCCTGCCAATCCAATTAAAGCAACAGAAGGGTACATTAGGGCTTGGATATGAGCCAATTTCTGGAGTAGCCTGCAGTAAAGGTTTTGGAATAACGATATTTGTGCCAGCCCAAGTCCTGGTTTTAGAACAAATAGATGATGAAGATATCACAGAAGGAATAGGAAATTTGTTTGTGGCCGTGATCGAAGAAGAATCGGAGATAGCTTTCAAGAAGCTCATCATTCGTGATACCGAACCTGGAGAAACCCTGCAGAACTGGACCACCAACCTATCCCTATTTCGTCAGGAGTCTTGGTAGTGTGGTACAGGTTTTTTTTTTACAAAAATATTTTGTTTGCATGATCAATCGAGGTTTGAATCACGCCGAAGCTCTTTTGCCACTTGCCTCTTGTCAAAGCCTAGTGCTTTTGTTAATAAAAGTCCTTATTTTTAAAACTTATTTTCCTATTTTTAATATCTATTTACTTTTCTCTCTTTTTATACTTTTCAGCACAAATGTTAATAAAAATCCTCGTTCCATGATTATGACATGTAACGAATCCATTGAGCAAAATGCAAGCGATGAACAAGATTACGAGGAGTACGATGAGAGCATGATGCCTAAAAACCTGACTCAGTAGATCGAGCAACTTGAGAGTCAGAAAAAGCCTAATATGGATGAAACTGAAGTCATCGATTTGGGTGATAAAGAAACGGCAAAGGAAACACGAGTCAGCATACACTTGGAGGATGAAAGAAAGCAAGAATTGATAAGTCTTCTCAAGAAATACATTGATGTATTTGCTTGGTCTTATAATGACATGCCTGGTTTGAGCACTGATATCGTCTTGTATCGACTGCCGACCAACCCCACATGTCCATCGGTGAAGCAAAAATAAGGAAATTCAGGCCTGATTTGAGTTTGAGAATTAAGAAGGAGGTGACCAAGCAGAAAGAAGCTAACTTTGTGAGAGTTACAACTTATCCCATCTGGTTTTCCAATAGCGTGCCTGTACCAAAGAAGGACGGAAAGATAAGAATATGTGTAGATTATCGGGATCTTAACAAGGATAGTCCAAAAAATGATTTTCCTCTCCCAAACATTCATATTCTCATTGATAATTGTGCGAAACATGAGTTGCAGTCGTTTGTTGATTATTTTGCGGGATATCATCAAATTTTGATGGACGAGAATGATGCATAAAAGACAGCCTTCATCACTTCATGGGGAGTATACTGCTACAGGGTAATGCCGTTTGGACTCAAGAATGCCGGTGCAATGTACATGAGGGCCATGGCTACTCTTTTCCATGATTTGATTCACAAAGAAATCAAAGTGTACGTGGATGATGTCGTCATTAAATTTAAGAGGAGTTCGGACCATTTGGATGATTTACGAAAGTTCTTTGAAAGGCTGCGAAGGTACGACCTAAAGGTGAATCCAGCTAAATGCGCCTTTGGAGTTCCCGCGGGAATGCTATTAGGATTCTTTGTTAGTAGGAGAGGTATAGAGTTGGACCCATCCAAGATAAAAACAATCCAAGACTTACCACCTCCTAAGACCAAAAAGGATGTAATGAGCTTCTTGGGAAGACTCAATTACATCAATCGGTTCATAGCCCAGTCCACGATAATTTGTGAACCAATATTCAAATTATTGAAGAAAAACGCTGCCACCGGATGGACTGAAGAATGTTAGAAGGCTTTTGACAAAATCCAAGAGTATTTGTCTAGCCC
Source organism: Capsicum annuum (assembly GCF_002878395.1). Lineage (NCBI taxonomy): Eukaryota > Viridiplantae > Streptophyta > Magnoliopsida > Solanales > Solanaceae > Capsicum > Capsicum annuum. The sequence continues at coordinate 83,754,421 of NC_061118.1, read as the reverse complement.
ACCAGTATTGGTTCCACTAGAACCATGAAAGCCGTTGTTGTTATATCTATCCGTTATGGATAATGCCTTTGGATGTGTGTTAGGGCAGCATGATGATACAGGGAGGAAAGAGCAAGCCATTTACTACCTGAGTAAGGAGTTCACATCGTATGAAGTAGGTATACATTGTTGGAGCGGACCTGTTACGCATTGACCTGGGTTGAAAAAAAGTTAAGGCACTACTTGTCTGCGTATACCACGTACTTAATTTCGAGAATGGATCCACTCAAGTACATATTTCAGAAGCCAAAGCCTATTGGAAAGTTGGCAAAATGGCAAATCTTGTTGAGTGAGTTTGACATTGTGTACGTAAAACAAAAAGCCGTCAAAGGACAAGCTTTGGCTGATCACCTCGCAGAGAATCCAGTGGATCAAGATTACACACCGCTCAATACCTACTTTCTTGATGAAGAGGTGTTGTTTATGGGAGAGGACATCTCAGAACTATATGATGGATGGAGGATATTATTTGATGGAGCAACGAACTTTAAGGGAGTCGGAGTTGGAGCAGTCCTAGTTTCAGAAATAGGTCAACATTACCCATTCTCGGCAAAGATTAGGTTTCCTTGCATGAAAAATATGGTAGAATATGAGGCTTGCATTCTCGGGCTTAGGATGGCAATAGATATGGACATTAAAAAGCTATTGGTGATACGAGATTCAGATTTGTTGATCTATCAGGTGCAAGGAGAATGACCACCAAGAATGTCAAAATCCTTCCTTATGTGCAATGTGTTAAGGAATTGAGCAAAAGGTTTACGAAGATCGAATTCAAGCATGTCCCTCGAATTCAAAATGAGTTCGCCGATGCCCTGGTGACACTATCTTCAATGATTCAACATCTAGATAAGAATTACATCGATCCTATCAAAGTGGAGATACACGATCAATAAGCCTACTACTTCCATATAGATGAAGAGCCAGATGGAATGTTGTGGTACTACGACATTAAGAGGTTACTCAGAGTGGGAGAATATCCAGAAGGCGCTACCGGCAAGCAGAAGAGGACTTTAAAAAGGATGGCCAATCACTTCTTTGTCAATGGGGAAATCCTATATAGGAGGACTCCAGACCTTGGATTATTACGATCTGTCGATGCTATGAAGGCCATGAGATTGTTACAGGAGATACATGCAGGAACTTGTGGAGCCCAAATGAACAGTTTCATGCTTGCGCAGAAGAGTTTGAAAGCTGGATACTTTTGGATGGCCATAGAGAGGGATAACATTTGATTCATGCAGAAGTGTAACCAATGTCAAGTTCATGGAGACTTTATACAAGTTCCGCCAAACAAACACAATGTGATGGGTTCTCCGTGGCCGTTTTGCTGCTTGGGGTATGGATGTTATTGGACCCATAGAGCCTCCTGCATCCAATGGACACCATTTTATCTTGGTCGCTATCGATTACTTCATGAAGTGAGTTAAGGCCTGACACATAAGGTCGTAACCAAGAAGGTGGTAGCAGATTTTGTTCACAACAACTTAGTCTGTCAGTTTGGAATTCCAGAATCAATCATAATAGATAATGAAGCCAATCTTAATAGCAACCTAGTGAGAGAGATTTGTAAAAGGTTTAAGATCTCTCATCAAAATTCCACGGCATATTGACCACAAATGAATGGAGCAGTTAAAGCTGTAAACAAAAATGTTAAGAGGATCTTGAGGAAGATAGTGGACGGTAATAGAGAATGGCATGAGAAGTTGCCATATGCTTTACTTGGATATCACACCATAATTAGAACTTCTACTGGGGCAACTCCTTATATGTTGGTTTATGGGCCGGAAGCAGTAATACCTGCAAAAGTAGAGATACCTTCATTGAGTCATTCAGGAGGTTGGCCTAGACGACGCTGAATGGATTCGTAGCAGGATCGAGCAGTTGATGCTCATTGACGAGAAGAGATTGGATGCAGTCTGTCATGGTCAACTCTATAAAAATAGAATGATCAAGGAGTTCAATAAAAAAGTCAAGCCTCGTTGATTCACGTTGGGACAGTTAGTATTGAAGAAGATATTCCCTCACTAAGGTGAAACCAAAGAAAAATTTGTGCCAAATCGGCAAGGTCCTTACATAGTTCACCGAGTAATCTCAGGAAGAGCTGTAATCCTTGCAGAAATGGACGGCATAATAAGTCCGAAGCCGATCAACTCAGACGCAATCAAGAAGTACTACATTCAAAGACATTAGGACCAGTTGTTTCTGTGTACTTTTTACATTTTTCTCTAATATAACAGAACTACGTATTAGCTTGATTTCCCACGGTGGGATATGTAGATAGACCACATAGGGTTCGGTTTCCCATAGAAAACCCAAAAATATCATCCTTTTATATATTTAGAACTACGCTTAACCTGACTTCCTACGGCGGGATACATAGGCAATCCACATCGGATTCGGTCCCTTCATATTTTTACCTTTTCATTGTACTGAACTACAGCCTGACCTGATTCCACTTGGATACGTAGGCAGCCTGAGTCAGGCCAGGTCATTGCATTATTTTACTTTATATTTTGTATCGAACTATAGTATGACCTGATTTCTATTCTTAGGATACGTAGGCAGCCTAAGTCAGGCTTGGTCAATGCACTGCATATTTTACTTTTCCCGTTGTATCGAACTACGTTATGACCTGATTCCTATTCTTAGGATACGTAGGAGGCCTGAGTCAGGCTTGGTCATTGCACTGCATATTTTCACTTTTTCATTGTATTTGAACTACGCACAAACCTGATTCCTATCTTAAGGATACGTAGGCAATCTTAAAGGGAAGTCTTACCTTAAGGAAAATCCCCTTTACTCATAGTATAGCCTCAGAATAGAAGAGATCTCTCTGCCAGAATCATCGTAGCATCGACAGTCAGAGCAGCTCCACCTGAAGGATAAAACTACATGGGTCACGATCAATAAATGGAGGCTTAACGGATTTCCGAACGTGTCATAATCTAAAAATGATAAAGGATTACTATATATACTTAATATATACGTAATATTTGTTAAAACATATATACATATATGTATTTTTCACCATACTTTCAACTTTTCCACCTACTGAGACTCCAGATTTGGGAGTGATTGAGCAATCGAGGGAGTGTCGGAGAATTTCATAAATAAAGCCAGGATTTCCAAGTCGACACAAATCAACACCCCTCCCAACTAAGAATTTTTCTTTGGGTGCAGGAAAATAGGAATTGGAAAACTACATCAAGCCAAGCTTTGAGATAGGATCAGGGGTATCATTCTGCTTACCGCTACGACATGAGCCAAATATTCTTCCCTTACTTTGTTCTCTTTACATACATATACACTAATCCTTACAAGTTCTAAGAGTTTTATTTGAATTCTTTCGCAGGTACATTTTGGAGACCCAGGTCGGAAACTAAGAAAAGAGGATCCTGATAGGAAGATTAGGCTATTTACTTCTCCCAATAAACTCCGCAAATCGGAGAGTGCCGTCTAACTTCAATAAAGTGAGAAGCTTTCGCATTCCAAATGACTGTATATAAGCAAATAAAGTCGAGCTTTCACATTTTGAGGACTGTATATAAGCAAACAAAGTCTAGTTCCACATTCCAAAGACTGTACATAAGTAAACAAAGTCTAGTTCCACATTCCAAAGACTGTACATAAGCAAGCAAAGCAATTCTCTACCATATCGGAGAATGCGAATGAACAATACGACTCTCTGCCATATCGGGAGTTGTGCACCAGCAAAGAGGGATGCCCCGCCATAAATTAGAGAATGTATATAAGCAAAGCAACACTCTGCCATATCGGAGAATCACATTTCAGCAAACAAAGCCCAGCCTGCCAATCAGAGGCACACACCATAGCAAGTGTGAAAGAAAGACACTATCACAACAACATCAAGTTCCTGCAGCAATACCGTCATCTAGTTCAGACTGAGGGTCGCTTTAACAAATACGAGGCAGTTTACCTTTGGGCAAATGTCCCGCCGTCAGAGGCTATTGACATTCCAGCCGACAGAGGCTATTTACATTCCAGCCGACAGAGGCTATTTACATTACAGCCGACGGAGGCTATTTACATTTCAGCCGATGGAGGCTGTTTACATTTGAGCCCACAGAGGCTATTATATTTCAGCCGACGGAGGCTATTTAAATTCAGGCATTTGCTCAGCCGACGGAGGCTATTTATAATTCAACCGGCGGAGGCTATTTATATTTCAGCCGACAGAGGCTATTTACATTTCAGCCGACGGAGGCTATCTACATTTTAGTTATTGCCCTGTCAGTCGGAGGCCTCCAAAAATGGAGACAATACTAGTTTGAATATCTAAACTCTACTCTTTACCCTACAATTTCAATTTATAAATTTTTGAACAACCGGTACTTTTCACCCTTTTACATGTTTTGCAGGGTCATGCAGTACAACATGGAACTACCCTCTTAGTAGCAAACTGGGGCAAGCTAGTGGAATGTCAAGCATCCCTAGCTATGTCAAGGATTTCGGGGAAGAAACTCAACTCGACTCGACTCAAGTTTTTATTTTTATAATTTTCTTTGACTGACCCAGTGCCTTCTTAGTACGACACTGGGGCAAATTTTGAAAAAAATTGTTATCTTCTTTTCTCTCAAGATCCTCAGCAGATATCACTATTCAACGTCTCCTCATCCCTAGCTATTTCTAACAACCAATTTTGAAATTTCACCCGTATCTATTTTATTCATGCTAAAAGTTTGTTATCATCTTCGAGGAACCCAGTATCACCATAATCCTACACTGGGGCAAATTTTGATATTCATTAAAATTTTGCTAAAATTCGAACTGCAAATGGCCTAATTTCTCATGAAGTCCAAGATATGTAGGCATCTCGAGAATCGGAGCCTGGCCATAATCTTCCAAACATCTTGTTTCACCCGAGACAAAATTGGTTACGTTAACATGATTGCCTAAGGATTTTCATGCAAATCTTTGGTCACTCAGGGGTAGCTGTTGACACCCAATTTTGGCTCTCACTTTTTCATTTAATTATTTTACCGATGCTTCTCGGCCCTAAATAATTTTTAAAAATTAAATAAAAATAAGATTCGTATTTTTGTTTCTATTTCTAAAAATTTTAAAAAAAGGGGAATTATTTTTTCACCATAATATGAAATATTTAATTAAATATAATTAAATATTTTAACGAATAAAAATATATGTATATCTTTGATAGTCACATTCACATCCTTTCTAACTTTATTTTTTTGAGGGTAATATTTTGACCATATATGTATATCTTTTCTACATAAAATATATTTTAAGATGTACATATACTTTTATTATATTCTTGATTTTTACGTATATTTTATTACATTTTTATTTTTACACACGTTTATATACTGTTAATATTAAATCACAAAAAAAAGATATTAAATTGGACACTTTAAGAATCACGTTTGTAATTTATTTACGTTAAAACTAAAAATAATTCTAGGGTAGTAGGAAGCGTCGATAAATTTAATTTCAGTAGAAAAAGAATATTCGAGCTGATAATAATCCAATTTCATTTTTATTTTGACCGAGCCCAACTCTTATTTTATTGATTTCAGCCAAGAGCCTGAATACCAGTCCTAACTTAGTATAATTTCTATGTTTGGTTTACCATTTCGCCTCAACAGACAAAATTTAACCTGATCCGTCGATTTATTTTGAATATGAGAGAACTCAAAATTTTCAATTATTTATATATATATATATATATATATATATATAATTTATTTTTTATTTATTTAACTATCTCTTATTTTTGTATTTATTTTTCTCTTTTTTCCTTCACTTTAAATTAAATTCAAACCGTCCGACCGGATTGAAAAAAAAGTCATTTTAAAATCAACCTTTCACATATTTATCCGTGTATGCATACATTTTTTTTTTATTTTGTTGCTATTATTATTTTTAAGGGTAATCTCTTCAAAATCGTCTGATCAAGAGATCAGACGAATCAAAACCAGTCCAAAAAGGCCCAATAACACAGATTAATCAAGTTCGCTAATTTTTCTTTCT